>NW_028297127.1:11106438-11225617 GCF_055798465.1 Pogonomyrmex barbatus
AGATGAAATTAACATATGAAAATAATACGTATTAGACATATTAAAAGAAAAGATTAATGAAACAAATTATAGAACAACTAATATTTTAATGTGTTGCAAAAAACATAATCTTACACTATTCGATCCAGGAAAATCATAACCACCCATTACTTTCATATAAGCTTTCTCGAGTAAAGAAATCCATAGCTCCCCATGATTGCTAGAGTAGGAACAGAGTAATTGGTTGTATCGGCTTACAGGCAGGAGGTCATCTATTATTACTTTACGTGGAATGCCATTGATGTGTAGTTTCACCATGTATTTTCCTGATATTACATGTTCATCATTTCTAATATATAATAAATATCAAAGCATACACAAGTTTTTAATGCAAAATGAATTCTTATGTAAAGAATGATTGTACTTGTTAAATGTATCTTTTAATTTCCATTTAAAAAAAGCCATCAAATATGAACGTTTTTAATTTGTCTTTGTGTATAGAACTAGCCAAAACAACAAAAATATAAGCATCAGTGCTTGTACAAAATATATACCTCCTCCATGTAGCTAAGCATTCTTGATATATTACATAAATATACACAATTAATAATACTTACATTATACACTAAGCTAAGTAAAATAAATTGAATAATTACCAAATGGATTATATATGGGTTCTTTATATTTATTTTTGGGATAAATAATAGATGTTATGAGTCTTCGTCCAAACTTTTTCTCATATTGAGCACTTACAGCCAGAGAAGCGACAAATGAACAATCCGAAACTACCTAAAAATATAAAAAGCAAATTCAATATTAATCAAGCATGTTGTAATTTCATTATTATTTTCACACTATGCTTAAATAACAAAATAATAATACAAAAGTATATATTTTTTAATACTCATTATTATCGTTACTATATGTTACTAACAGTCTGTTTTATGCTATAGTAATCAACATGATGGCCAATGACCATTTTAGGATCAGAATATAATTCTTCTGGACGACGCCATCCAGCAAAATCTGGTTTTTGCTTTGGTGCCAGCTCTAATAATCCATCTTTATCGGTAAATGGAAAGGCATATTGAAATTTTTCAGCAAGATCAATATTCATAAATGGTACAAATTCATTATCATTTATATGAGAACTATGAAGTAACACTTTCTTTTCTTCTTCAGTGTAATTGGTACTACCACCAGTTACTTTGAGATGCCCACTGCTTTCTCGATGAAGCGAAGATCTATCATTTCTTGCTGAAATTTATTCAAATAATAAATATATTCTAATATTTTGTTTTGGGTCTTTAAATTTATTCATTACCTGGAGTAGTTGATGATGCATTTACTGGTTGTTCCGATTGTATTGGCTGTTCAATATCTGGAAAATTGGTTTCTGGTACAGATGGTAGTTTAGCAAGACTTTTCATAACACCATTATCTGGAGTTTTGATTCCTTTCAGGGACTCTGCCCGTTCGACAGCAACTCTGACAAGATTTGTTAATTTTGTTTTTATTTCTGTGTCAACAGTTTTCTGTAAAATATATAAATCAAGAAAAAGAATTTAACAGGTATATAATAATTAGATTGAGAAAGATTGCACTTACTGTGCTAAGACCAAGTTCCGCAGCATCAGTATACAATTTTACTGCAATGTCTTTTAAACCTGCTTCATCTGCATCTAATGCTTGATTCATGAGAAATTTACATCTTTGTAACTCGGATTGATGTAAAGATTCTGGTTTATGTTTATTTTGTTCTTCTTCATGAACTAGAAGTTTCAGAAAAAACATTTTTTGTTAAAAGCATGTTTATATAAGCATTGATTTAAAGAATTCATATGCTTACTGAGGCGTTGTATTAAAGTAATTCTCTCACGATATTCTGTAAGCTTGTCTTCATACGTGCTATCTAATTGCAGTCTGGCAAGAAGCTTTATAGCAATATCATAATAATACAAAGCTTGCTCGTATTGAGAATTTCTATCGAATTGCACAGCTCTACGAGCAGCAAGTCGCGCATCATCCAAAGTTTGCGTCATTTTAACGAGCGATAATCAAGAATCCAGATTCATTCGATAAATTGTGTTCCGTCAAAATTCCACACAACTTAAAACTCCTTTTTTTCTATTGTAAAATAGTAGTTTTTTATTTCCAATACTATTAAAATAAAGTACTATAAAGTATTATATGATTTTATCTAGAATTTATTTACGTACGTATCACAAAAAATATAGAAAGATATAAAAAGATAAGATATAAAGTGCGTGCATTTGGTATCATGTATGTGCAGTATATACAGTCATGTATACCTTGGCATAATCACATCAATTGTTGGCGTACTACTTATTCGGGGCATGCGCCTTACACCTAAAATTCTTACAGTATGATTGTGCGTGCGCATATAGTATGTGAGATATGGGAGCTTGCCAAAGAAGATGAAAGAGAATATATAATAAAATGAAATTTTAAAAATTGTAATATTTAAAGTTTTAATTTATACAACAATCTCCTATCTACTTATCAAATTTTCATAATATTAGTTTTTTTTTTAAATAATCTTTCAGCGCTTCAAATTTAAAATTTCGAAAATTTTTAAAATCACTATTTTTGAAATATAAATGCTATTTTTGATAGGTTATCGATTTTTTGTTTTTCCTGTCATTTTTCAATTTTTTTAGAATTTAAATTTTAATTGATAATTATAACTGTTATATTTCTATGAAAAGTTAACAAACTAGACTGATTACAATTTTATCGGCATACTATTAAAAGAATAAAAGAAAATAAATGCTATTTTTTAATATCTCAAAGATATTTTATAATTAGTAATTTTGAAAATTGAATAAATTCATAAAAATTTATGGACATTGAAACAAATATATTTCAGATGAGAGATGGCAGTTATAATTTAAAGTTAGTTATAATTTAAGTTAGTTATAATTTAAAGAATCAAGTTTCCAAAATTTTCAAAATTTTTAATCTGAAATTTTGAATAATAAATATCAAATAAATATTTTAAGCAATTTACAATTTTATAATCTTTATCTATTGGATATTCAGTGTAAATTTTCTTTTTTGTTATCTACATTGGGTTGAACAGATTATGACTTATATCAAACTTCATCAGACTCATACATGTTCACATATCATATGCACATGCACATGGAGTAATACGTGAATGAATTTCTGGTTCTGCGTTGATTTTAATAATTTTTCTGTTTTTCATTTTTGTCAATTTCATGAATTAATAATTAATGATTTTCAATTTTTACAATAGAATATTCATGAAAATTCGTCTTGACGTTGAATGAATTTTCACAGTATGCTAAAAAACGTCAAGGGACTGACATATCTTGATTACAAACAGAATTGGACTAATCATAATTTATCTATCAAAATAAAGTGGGAAAATATGTGAAAGGTTGCAGAACATTTCAGTACGATATATAAATCTCAATTGAATAATTTTCCAAACATACGGATTGAATAAAAACTGATGTAAGTTGAATTTACATGATTTTATAGGTTAATGATTCGATAGAAAATTGATTGTCAGTTCCATTATGCCGGCTTGATTTTTTCGATGTGTCAGAAATAAATAACATGCAAAAAAATAAAAGTCTTTTAATCCTAAAATAATTATAATAAAAATAATCATAATCTAATAGATTATTAATTTCACTTTTAAAGTTAACCTTTATTTTTCACGGTAAAAAAAAAACTTTAATAAAATTGTTAATTTAGAAAATCTAGTTTAATACTTGTATGATAAAACCGCATTAATTAATCATAGGAAATCATAAGGAAACCAACACGAATAAAAAAACCTAATATTTGATTCAACATATGACAAAAATAAGAAATGCCATAAGTATGGAGTGGATAGCACAAAATGCATATATAAACAATTCTTTGGATCACTTGCTGCCAGGAAATAAAAGTCAAGACTTCTTAATAAAGCAAGAAGCAAAATTCTTCCAAAGTGCTTTGAATTCTCAGTCAGGACAAAATGGAATTGTACATATGCAAGTCACACCTAAAGAGAAGGACAAGGAAATCAAGCAGGAAAGCAGCTGTCGAGATATATTGATAACAGTAAGTTAAGTTTTAATTCTTAACTTAATATAAATATTAATCTAATATAAATATTAATATATTTATATTAGAAATCTTTTTCTCTTTTTACTGTAAGGTATTTATTCTATATATTTATTTTCAGCCTTATCAAACGAGGTCTGTAAATCAATTGCCCAAAGGATTAATTAACATCTCAGAGAAATTGTATAATAAGGGTCGCATTGATATAATAGAGATGACAGTAGATTCTATGTTCAATTATAAATATTTTCTCGTTTATGAAGATCAATTTTCCAAATTTGTTATACTAAAACCGCTCCATAGCAATGCAGCCAGAGAGGTCGCGGTGAATCTGCTAGATATATTGGCGATCATAGGAGCACCACGAGTATTACAGAGTGGCAATGGACGTAAGTTTGCTGAACAAGTTGTATGTGAACTACGTTTGCTGTGGAACGATTTATTTCTATTGCACGGGGACGTGTCTAAATGTGAAGTTAGCTATAGGGATTTTAAGAGCGCGCTCGAATCCTGGATGAAAAAGAATCCAACCAAAGCCTGGTGTGAAGGACTAAACTTTATACAGATTGTTCACAATTCGACATATCGCTGTCAGAATGATAAAGTTCCATATGACGTGTTGTTCAGACAAAATGTACGCGAAAATTTTCAAAGCATGGAGAAAGACATGGAGAATCTGTGGACGGAAGAAGAATGGCTCAAATATTTGTCAGACAGAAAAATCGCGGCCGCAGCAACGGCAGATACGCAGTGTACATCAAATTCCAATGTAATAATGCTACATAATGTACAATGTTGCATTTCAATATTATGAATGTGATGATTGAAATTATTCTATTTTCAGCAATATGAAGAAAACGCACAAGATACACAGAACCAAAATGCACCTTTGAAAGTCGATATAAATGTCTTCAGTTGCGTCAAGGCGAGGAATGAATCTCTCACAGACAATGCGCGCACAGTAGATCATACAGATGAACTAAACGTGAAAAATGAATCGAAAGTCCATGAAGATACTCAATCTCTCAAGTGCAAATACTGTCAAAAGCAATATATGAAGATAGGACATTTGAAGAACCATATGAGAACTCATGAGACAAAACGGCTCTTCCATTGTAAACTGTGCAAAAAGACATTTAGCGTTCTAAGATTATACACAAAGCATATGAAACAGTCGCATGAACAAGATAAATCAATCGAGGAAAGTGAAATTCCCGTTAGTAGAAATACGAGAAATAATACTGGCACGATAGCGGCTATATCTAATAAGGAAAAATCAATGAGTCAAACGACACACGAGACATCCGACTCTGAGGCGAATGAAGATTGCGATTCATTAATAAATACAAAAGATTCCTGCGGCAAGACCGGCAAGAACTCCAATCAAGTTGGTAAACGAAAGCTATCCACGGAGAATCGCGGGTCGAAGATACAATCCTTACAATGTACATATTGCAAGCAGAAATTTAGTTTTCCAAGCGTGCTGGAGAGGCACATGCGATCGCACACAAACGAACGGCCGTACGTGTGCGAGATATGCAATAAGAGCTTCAAACAGCTGGGTCATCTCAGCCAACACTCGTTGACCCATCATGACTATCGCTCGTTTCAATGTACAGTATGCGGTGTGAAGTTCGACTCGTTGGATTTACTAAAACAGCATGCACACACGCATAAGGGTGACGTGACAACGACCACGTCCAAAATTCGCGATGTCTACCGTTTGTTTGAATGCGACAATTGCAAGAAGGTGTTTACGACGAAAAGCGTGCTGGAACGCCATATATTCACGCATACGCAGGAACGTCAGTATGACTGTAAGGTATGTGGTAAGCGATTCAAGCAGGCTGGTCACGTTAAGTCGCACATGCTGGTGCACACGGGCGAGCGTCGCTTCCAGTGCACTGTGTGCTTGAAACGCTTCAGTCTGTCAAATTCGCTGAAAAAACATATGTACGTGCACAACGGTGAGAAGCCGTATCAATGCGACGTATGCGGCGCGCGCTTCCTCGAGAAGCGCAATTTGAACGGTCATTTATTGACACATACTAATGAGCGTCCATACTGCTGCAAGATCTGTGGCAAACGGTATACTCTGGCTGATACTCTGCGCCGTCACATCAGTGCCGCGCATGAGGATGGTCGTACATATCAATGCGAGATCTGCGCCAAGATGTTCAAGCAATTGGCACATCTGTCGGTGCACAAGAAAGTGCACAACGACGAACGACCGTTTCAGTGTCATCTATGCGAAAAGAACTTCAAACATAAAAATGTGCTCAAATCACACTTGGCGATCCACGCGAATGTACGGCCGTTCGAGTGCGATGTGTGCAAAGCGACGTTCGTTAGGAAGACGAATCTGCAGACGCACATCTCATCCGCTCATATGAACGAGCGACCGTATACCTGTACAATTTGTGGCAAGCGTTTCAAGCAGATTAGCCATTTAAATGGCCATGTAGTCGTCCACAGTAACTTGATGCCATACAAGTGTGATTACTGCGATCGCCGATGCAATCGACTCGACAATCTGAAGAAGCATATGCGTCTTCATACAAAGAACAAGGAATGAAAAAACACAAAAAAAACGAATTGAATTAATGAAAGAGGCATCAAGAGACATAAACAAAATAAGAAAAATAAAAAAATAAAGTTAATTAATTAGCAATCAATGTGGATATATTATCGCGTCAGAACTAAATTTATTGAATCTCTTGAATGAACGTTTAAAAATAATTCTATGTCAAATATAAAACATTATTGGTTGTAATTATTTTAAATTATTGGATCGATATAAGTTCCTAACAGAAAATAACGAGATCTTAAAAATAATTGGACAATTGGCACAACGAGAGACATTGCTGAGGATAAATGACAAAATATTGTACATATTTTCTTTTTTATTCATTAATTACTTCCAATTTGCTCCACGTATTGCGAGAAATATTGTATTATATTTTAATATTTCTTTAATTATTGAAACAATTGTTCTCATAATTTCCTATCCATTATAAAGCATAATTGTAGTAATATTTCCCAAGCATATTTTATGTATATAACATATATTGTATATCGCGCGAGATATAAAATATTTTATCTCTCAGTTTATTTACTGACTGCCTGACTGATCGACTTGTAGGGATATAAGCGAATTTTATACTTATACAGAGAGATAATTATCGATCATGACATATATTTGAAAATACGTAGTATATCTTTATGATGACTTTATGTAGACTGTTTTATAGATTGCATGTACTTAAACAAATGAATATTTAACAGAACCATTAAATATACAATAAGTAATTTTCTTTTTAAATAATAAAGCTCGTCATTATCTTATCATTAACATTAAAGAAATGTTTGTGCAAAAGAAAAACTTTAAATTATTTAATAGTATTTTATCATATATGAATACTCATTGTTCAATAAATTACTTCAAAATGCCAAAGCTTTGATGAGTCTTTTCAATGTTTTGCAGCATGTTAAAGATAGTCTGAACTGAAATATACATATATATAAAATATATAAAATGTGTGTGTGTGTGTGTGTGTGTGTGTGTGTGTAAAATTATAAAATATATTTATAAAGTATTTATATATATATATATATATATATATATATATATATATATAAATACATATATAATACATATATAAATACATTAACTTTATAAGTTTACTTTAGAATTTTATAAGTTAATATGGAATTAAAACTCGATCTATAATTGGGATAGTTATACGCAAGAATGCACACGCAGATATCGGACATCGTGGTCAATCGCGCGGCAATTGCGCATGAGGGACATGAAGGGGTGTTCATCACGGTGCCGATCGTGCTGACAGCGACACAAGCAACAATATGGGATACAAGAGGAGGTTAGGATTCGGGACATTTTTCACTGTGCTGATCGTGCTAGCGGCGATCTACTATCGTAACACAGATGACATTTTGCAAAAACGGCTACTTACCTTGTTACACGGCCTCGAGAGACTTGAGAATAAGCACATCATTACCAAGAGGCCGAAAGTCGCTATAGGTTATGGCGTGTGCACCGACGTCTTCATTGACGCAAAACATCTGCTAAGATATTCAGACGAGATCGGCCGACCTGAACATTTTGATGAAATTAATACCGAGCTCGAGCTACTCAAGAGCTTCGCTTATTATTTTCGCCATGGAGCCGCGGCCGAGTAAGCTCAGTTCACGTTCTTGTCATCATTTTTTAATACGGAATGAATACGTCCAATGAATATATACTTATAGATAAAAAATATAATTACTGTTTAATAATTGAATATAATAATTAGAGTGTGTTAATCACGTTAAGTATATTGATAATGGTTATATATATGTAAATTATATTCAAAGCACTTTAATGAAATATTTAATGATATTAGAGAATTTAGATCCTGTTTGATCAACAGAATTACTCTGCTAGGATTTAAATATCTCACTGAATAAATATTAAAATGGCAATTAGCCATTCTATTTTTCTATGTGCCATGACTATCTCTAATTATTTAAAATTATCTTACATGATTGTCAAGGTTTATTACATTATAAATTATCTCATATATCATATTGTAATCACATATTCATAATCGTAATTTTACTTTAAAAAATGACGGAAACTTTTTTTTATAGACGCTACATGGCAAATAGAACTCTATTCGACGAATTGGTATCGAAAGCACGATCATTTCCTTCATCTTATTCGACAATTGGAGGAAATGCAGCAGTTATGGCAATGCGGTTTGCGCGAGAGGGATGTGATGTGACTCTCGCAGCTAAGCTGACCAAATCTTTGCATCAGATGATCCCGCAAGTGATAAATGTAGTAGGTGGAGAGGTAAAACGTGACGATATTCATCTTATTATGGAGTATAAGCATGGCGAAGTATGGGGCCCTTATTCTAGTGCGAGAGCAAACAGGTACTGATAATGATAAAATAACAGATGAAAATAGTGGTAAGATAAACATATAATTAGGTAAACTAAACGATGTAATCTGATGAAAAATTGTATTCCTTTATGCCGTTTTTAGATATATCGTTCATAACGACGTGAATAATCCAATGATCAGTTCGTTCAATGCCTTTGATAAAATCCTAGGGACCTATGATCCCGATTTGCTAGTAGTCAGTGGCCTCCAGATGATGGACAATTATCCATTTCGGGAAGGTAGCTTTTTCTATCACCAATGTATCAATGATTATACAGGATGAGCCGAAACGGATACCAAAATTGATTTAATTTTGAACATTATCAATTTAATTTCATTAAATGCAACGTTAAGAATTATGAATAATCTTAATTTATAATGTATTTTGACAATTTTAATAATTATATTTCAAGTCGGAAGTTAGACAAGTGCATGTATAGACGCGATAAATCTTCAAGTTCGATTATTTTAGGAACGAAGCCTCATACGAAAACATTTTATTCTACATTTTTTATTTATTTTACATGTTGAATAATCTCCTATCTGGTGATATCATCTGTCCTTATCTGCCTTATATATTAAATCAGTTTCTCACACTACAAAATTTTACAGACAAGCGTAAGAATCTGTTGATGAACGTGAAGAAACAAATGGTAGAGCGTCCGAGTTCTACCAGAATCCATTTCGAGATGGCCTCATTCGCCGAGGATAAATTACTTTTCGAGTTGTGTGACTTGGTGGTTCCTTTTGCCGATAGTTTGGGAATGAATGAACAAGAAATAGCGAATTTGTACAACACAATGTATTACGGTAATATCTCATTAGTTGCTAACTCGACCCCACGAGTTGCGACGGTGTTGGATCAGATGAGAACGTTATTTAAACTCATACGTCTGCGAGGAAAGTCGATCGCAAATTCTAGAGAGCTCACAAGAATTCATGTGCACACGTTGGCATATCAAGCTATATTTACCGTCAAGGATTCCATTTGGAAGAATACTATGGCTGCTGCAGCCAAAGCATCGTTAACTGCACACAGACATGTATGTGCATCAAGTAATGTAAGTATTATTCAGATATTCGAAATATAAATATTTTATCATTTTTAATATTTGCAATAAATCCATATCGTAATCACCAAACGCAATTTTCGAATAAAATATTAAACATAAATTAAAAACATACACATAGCATTTATTTATACATATATTAAAACGTATTTTGTATATATGCAACATATAATAGATTCGTTCAATAATTTCAAAATTATTTCATATTATGCAGGTAGATGTAAAAAAAGCAACATTAATTATGGATGATAGTTTCTCAACGTCTATCGTCGATGGTACTAGAATAGCATTAAACATCGACAAGCCGGTGTCTTGTTGGGACGAAGTTCTGAAAGTGGAGCAAGAAGATATTCCTATTCAAGTGTGCATCGCTCCCGTGTTGGTTTGCACGCAAGCTAGTCAGACGGCAGGTGGCGGAGACAACATTTCCAGCGCAGGCCTAGTACTTCAGATCTAATCATCGATACGACGAGATCGTTTTATTGCACCGGCGTGTTCGCGTTATGAATTGTAAATCTTTTGCATCACGTATATATAGATGAACATATAGACGAACGGAAATCCTAAGCTAGGCCTTTAATCATGTTTGTAGCATGTGAGAATCAATATCCACACTTTATATTGGTCTTTACATTCCATTTGACTGCAAGAAAGATAGAGACTGGATACACAATTATCATTAAGCATCGCTATATTATGTAAAGCACGATTTGATTCTTTTATGCACTCGAATGCATTTTATCGAGTCGCGACGCTCTGCCTATTACAATTATCGATAGCAATTTGGTACTAAATGTTTGCAGGTATTGCATTGTTATTCTCGCATTTGTAGATTAATTTTAATCGAAAGATGTTCATTCCGATATTGTATTACGTAAGCTGTGGTAGATTAAGTGTTTTTTATAACGTAATTTACGAAATCGAAAACAAAAAATTTCCTAAACTTGAGTGAAAATGGATACTTAAGAATTAAATAGTGTCATGTGATCTATATTTCCATAGCGATAACTTCAACGATTACATAGCAATAGATGTGCAGTTAACATTAATAACATTATCTTTAAAAAATGGAGGCAATGTGATATTATCTTTAGAAATCGATTGTAAGAGTAAAGCAAAAAGCAAAAAAAGGGAAAGTTGAAGAGCGATTTCTTAAAAAAGAAAAAGAATATCAAGAAATGTCACATGTACCTCCAATATTATGATCTTACGCATTCCAATGTAGAGTCGTGTTATCTTTATATACATACACACACACACACACACACACACACACACACATATATACACACACATATATATGTTTATAAACTCTCACATTTCGTTTACTTTTTTGAAATTATATTGTATCGTGTGTGTGTGTGTGTATGGTGTGTGTGTGTGTATGGTGTGTGTGTGTATATATATATATATATATATGGTGTGTGTGTGGTGTGTGGTACACATACACGCGCGCGCGCGCAACATAACTTAAAAGTTATGGATTTGCAAAATTAAACATACAATATTAATGTTGATATACAACGTAAAATGGTTTTTATTAATATTACATATATCTTTTTGACGTATGCACTGATAACATTCGATAACGTTGTCATGTTTGTCGTTTTTCAACAAATTTTTTATTATCTTTATTAAAGTGTAGATACGAGACATTCAAAATAATTATATGTTAATCAATGCTATTGCTGATCATTGAGATGTGATATTGATTGTGCAATAATATATCAAATTGACAAAATAAAACTGAAAAATATATTTAAAAAAAAAAGGTAATTATGTTAACGACATAACAAACGTTACTATCTAGCAGACGATTCGTAAGTTTTCTATTGTATATCATTAAGTAATCTTTACAGATGCACGTCGCTTAAGCTGTCAGATCTATGCGCGATTCGCGATTCATAGCTGACTACACTCGCAATACTTTAAGATTATTGATCGTAATTGCTTGTTTTTCTTTTGCATCACATTTAAAATAATGTGACAGATAGTTATATTAATGATAGTTATATAAACGCTTGTCATATATTATCGAAATGAATTATATTGATAAGCGGATCAATATAGTGAACCAATCCTTCATGTTTAACGTTATTCTGAATTAACGAGAGCGGCGTACATCGGTACAAATCTATAGAGCGATTTACAAGATTGTATCTCCTTCATCAATGCCCAGCATGCGAAGATCGTCAGGTCCGGGTTGCGTGTCTGCTTCCGCCTCTTGCATAATTTCAGGTGGTGGTTGATCCATGTATTCAGGACCGTAACCTACACAACCTAACATACTGTACATCGAAGAATACATGATGTTAGATTCCTGTTGATTCTGTTGTTGTTGCTGTTGTTTGGTCTCTGATATCTCCTCTTTCGGGAAAATTATGTTAAGAGCCTCTTGTAGATCATCCGGCAATGGAATACTCGGGTCTGCCGGACGTTTCTCCGACGGTTCCGGAATATCGGCCACGTCAGAATGCGGTGGCACTACGACGCTCGAATCTACTACTGTTGACGGTATTGGCGGTGGCGGTGGATTTTGATGATTCTGTACAAAGCCTGTGTTCGGTATCGGTGGTGGCTGCGTCATGAAAGCAGTAGGTGGCACAGCTTGACGAGGTGGGAATCTCGGCGGTGCCTGGACAAACGGCGGTGGATTTGACATAAATGGCGGTGGTGGACGATTCGGCGTAAATTGCGGTGTCGGTGGTGTACTTTGCACCGGTGGCGGTCTACTCTGTATCGTTGATTGCTGCTGTTGACTTGGAGTGAAACTAGGTGGTGGTCTATTCAATGGTGGCGGTGGATGTGGAGGTAATGGTAATTTTGATACATTCGAAGTTTGTTGCTGCTGCTGTTGCTGTTTCTGTTGGTCCACTATCGGTTGTTCCTCTATCACTGTTTCTTCAGATTGATCGTCTAGCTCCATATCAACCACCTGTTGTGTCGGTTTGCTTTCATTTAGAACGGGCGGTGGAGGTGCCACCAAAATCTTCATAGGCTGACCAGTAGTCTTACTCGCCAGTGGAGTCGTAGTGCTGCTGTTATTATTTAAGTTTACCGGGGTAGCTAATTTAGTAATATGCACAACACCTGGTGGATTGATGATCTCATTGGGCACTTTTGGCGTGTCCTCGAATTTACTTTGTTGATAAGGCAAAGGAGCGATGTCTTTCTCTGGTAATTTTGGTTCTTCAGCCTTCTTCTTGAATAAGGGTAATCTGCCGATGAATGGTAACTTGCCTTTAGCTGCTACTTGTGGCGCGGATTTTTTACTTTGGACGGCACCTTTCTTCGACTTTGATTCACTCGATTTCTTATCGAATTTAGATTCGTCATTTGATGAATTGTCATCTCCTCGCCTGTCTTTGCCATACTTGTCGTAGCCTCTCTTGGGACTGTCGCGCCAACTTCTATCACGCCTCGGAGAATCATTGCTATCCCTATCCCTATCTCTGTCTCTGTCCCTTTTTCGACGATCATCATAATAATCACGATCCCGATCACGATCCCTATCCCTATCCCTATCTCTATCTCTATCTCGTCGACTTCTTCTTTCATATCTGCTATACTTGCGATCGCGATCGTCTTTATAACGATCTCTGTCACGATCCCTTTCTTCCTCTTTTTCCATTGATTTACTTTCAGGCGGCTTTACTGTCATATTCACTTGCTGTTTAGTCCAGAATCCCATGTGTGGCTTCGGCATTTCTTCCGGTTTTGGCAACTCAATCGGTTTATTCGCCGCGATTGGCTGCGATTGTTTTTCCTCTTCCTTCTTTATCCAGAACGGTTTGGGTGGTTCTTTCGGACCCCAAGCTTCCAAGTCATCTGATTTCTTTGAATAGTCTTGATGTAAATATTCTTCTTCTTCTTCTTCTTCCATCTTGTCCTGATTCATCTTGCGACTTTTCATCTCCTCTTCCTGTTTAGCTTTCAGTTTGTCCCTGATAGAATTTAAAAGCTGTTTGTCGTCTGACTCCGATGGATGTTGCTCGGGTAGCGGTGATTGATTAATCTGCGGTGGCGCCTTCGACCAGTTATGTCCCTTTAGTTTTATACGCTGATAATCTATCTCTTCATTTAGAATCGCCTGTGTTGATGCTTTCATCTTGTTTCGCATTGCCACACGTATACTCTTGGTAGTATCCTGATCAGACTCTGTATCAGAATTTTCCGACTCGCTTGATGAATCACTAGCGCTACTTCTATTTCTGCGTTTCTTAGCTTTTTTCGATTTTTTCTTATTCTTCTTTGATTTTTTCGATTTTATTGGTGGATCATCATCCTTCTGCTTTTGCAATTCTAGTTGTATTTGTTTGTGCTTTTCTTCGGAAAATGCCTTTTCTCTATCGGCCATCCAATCAGTTTCCCAATGCGGATTTTGCTCCACGAAACGCTAAACAATTATTTGATTTAATTATTTGAAATATATGGAGTTTGTGCAAATCTTTTTATTAGATTTTATTTTAAAATTACTGTCTTAAAAAATAATTATTTTTATTAATAAAATAATTAATAAAAATTATTTCCAAAATAATTTATACATAATTGTAATATTATTTTCAATTTTATTCTGCAAAACAGATCTTTTCTGCTCCAATTTAATTATTACTAAAACACATCATTTATAAATTATAAATTTAAATCACTTACGGAAAAATTTTCGGAATGACATTTCGATTTCAAATGCACACTGGCACAGTGAAGATCCCCTATCCAAGCATCACATAGTTTGCAATACCAAGCTGTTGCTGCACTGAAGAACTGTAGACCTATAATCAAACATTCATGCAGTTAGCATTATCTAAGCTTCGAAGCAGGTAAACATTATAAGTTCATAAAGAATGACCTTATATTCTGCCGCGACACATTCATGTCACTGAAAACAAAAATATTATATTAAAAGATGTTTGATATAAATGGCAGAGAAAAAGACATTAGATTAAATTTCCTTGTGTATTCCCACGATGTTTCTGTAGAAAAAATAAAGAGAGGGAAAGAAAGAATCAATTTTATTTCTCACAGAGATATTGTCTATATACATGATACAAGTAATAATGCATAAATATAACTAAATAAAAATACATTCTATTTTTATACGAATATATTGCAACTGCTTACTTTTAATCTCCGAAAAATTCAAGACTTTACTATTGGATATATACATACAATTTGTTTCGAATGTAATGACCATTAAGTTTACAACAGACAAACAGGCACTTGCAGTATATTTTACAAACAGTTTATACAATTTTGTTTATACAATTTGTTATTTAAATAAATTAGTAATAGTGGAAAAAGATAATACACATTTTCAATATAAATAGTAGTGGTAACTTTTTCTTCGCATAACTTCACCAAAACTTACACATATGTGTACATATATCTCCGTTATAAGCAACAACACAAAATGTTTTGTATACAGTGTTTCATATATTATTTTCTGCCAATGTGCACTCCACGATGATAAGATCTTAATAGATCCAGAAGATAACTAATCACCCTAAATGTGTAAAACGTAGTATTGTGGAAAATAAAATTATAGACATGTGATCACGATAAAGTGACATTGCTAGAAAGTCGGCTCAGAAAGTGCGCTTCTTGAATCCAGATAAAATCCAATGCATCGCTGTGGTGTTTGTGACATTGCTAGAAAATTTGCAGTCATCAAGATCACCTTATGTGATGTTTGCCACATACTTTTCAACGTATACATACGAATTAAAATTATCGATTTTTAAAATGTTTTGATGGCATTATGTTTGATAATATCACGAATATTCTTACGAACTTACTTTAGGACAGACAAATTTTCAAGCAATTTATGACTGCTGATTTCTTCAATACATACCGAACACCACAGTTATCTGTGCACAAGCTACGGAATTATAATCTATTAGTAATTGCCCACTGTAATTGACCTTACCTTTAATAGGTGTTCTTTTCGTTGGCAGTCCAGAATAATAGGGTACTTCTTTTTCTGTCCCTTCGCTATTTCGCTCATGCCATGGCATGTCAACAATCTTGCGTTCCTATCATATAAAATAACACATTAGTAAAAAGAAACTTGATATCAGGCACGATAAACTCGGTACTCTTTTGTTTTTCTTTAATAAATATTGATATATGGTACATCAAAAATTACATCATGTACCAAGTACCTGCTTGTTGTGATTGTTACTGTGTAATATATCATCCAGTTATAAATATAGTTTGAATTACAAATATATATATAGCCTTAATTATCCATGTTTTTTTTTTTTTTTTTTCATTATAGAAATATGCGTATATTTTTTCTTCTACCTGTTTTTGCTCTATAGTAACTAATAAATATTATTTGTGTACAAGAATCTCTACATCTATTTTTCTCTAATATTTAATTAGTTTATCCATCTGTTTTATGACGCGTCTGTATTGCTTGAAAATATTACTTACTAAACAAGCTTCTTTGTGTTCATTGCTATGTAGATGATTTAAATATTCCTTTGCTGTTTTAGGAAAGATATCGCAGACTTTACACCAATGCATTTCAGGATCGTAGTGAACGAAATTATACATTGGCTTATCCTCCGATGATCTTCTTTCCCTAACATCTCTATCTGCTTTGGATTCCTTATCTGAATCGGAAGCCGACGATCTATCTGGCGAAGGAGACTTCCCTTTCGGAAAATCTTCCTTTGGACTTCTCGAACGTTTACTCAATTCTAATTTAAACTTGCTCTTTAGATCATCCACTGTTACTTTGTCACCCATGATACCAGTGAGCATATCGATGACATTATGAATAGATTTCATTTTATTCTGTATTTCAATCTGCAAACGTATTTATATAGAATTAGACAAATATAAATTGCAAAAAATGTACCGATAAGGTCACACATATTAATTACCTGTAATTTTTGGTTTTCTTTTAAAATTCGATTATTTTCACGGCCACCTTCCTTGCCTATCTCGTCACACTGCTGACGCAGAATTTCCAATTCGCGTTGCAACGTGGCAGATTTCTTAACATATTCCTCTCGTTGTTTGGCCAATGTTGCTTTCTGCTGTTTTACCTCAGCTGCAATTGCTGCAGATAATTTGAAAAGAGTTTAAAGATTGGGTAAAGAAATACTAACTTTTATCATTAAACATGCAGAAATTATTGCATTAATGAAATAAATATAATGTCACATATTGTAAAATAAAAAGAAAATTGCACCTTCTTTCTTGACATCCTCAGGTCTTGTTAAGGATGTCACTAAACCAGAAGAACCGCTATCAATCGGCCTCGATGATTCTTGTTGTGGTGTCAATGAAGGAGGTGGCGGCGCTTGCTGATTGTTATACGGCACTTGACTTCCTTGCCAGTTGGGTGGTGGATAATCCTAACAGAATTAATATGTTCAATCAATTTCAAATCGTTCAATGGCATTCTTATCGACCCTTACCTTCATCGGATGGTACTCAAATGAGGACTTTGGCTAATACATGGAAGTCTTGAAGATGTAACGGTCTGGTCAATATTACGGGTTTCCAATATCAGTTCCAGTAAAATATATAACGCGAATGTTATACTTACTGAGAGATTCACAATAACGTGATAGAGAGAAATACAATTGTAAACGCTCAAAGAGAGCGAAAACAAATATGCTACCGAATATAAATCATAATCGGTAACATAGTGATACAATTATCTCTAAAATGCTTTGCAAAAGTATGCGATAGATTTTAAGAAATCACCTGTCCCGCTTTAGTATTTACATATACATCGCTTTCCATTCACATTTTTGTGTGACATTAGAGATGATTATTCTAAGCAAGACTAAAAATATACTAATCTTTTTTTTAAATATAACTTACACTTCGATAGCCGGCAGGTTGTTGATAACTGTAGTCGTATCCTGGGCCATAGTTGTAACCATAATTGTTATATCCTTGATTGTAGGCAGAAATAGGTGGTGGTGGCTGACTTGTGTTTGGTGGAGGTGCCTGTAAAATATAAAACAATATACAAAATTTATAAGCTAAATTGATAATCAATAAGATAATCAATAAGATTTCATGTCTTTTCTTGTTCATAAATGTTTACTACCAAATCTTTATTATTTATACCTGATATTGATTGTGTACTGCTGATACATAACTAGTAGAATTATTTGGATTAGGCACAGAACTTTGTGGCTGAGATGGAGGTGCTTGCTGTTTCCAATCTTGCATTCTAGGATCTTTTCGCCTTCTATCTCTGGAACTTGAACGAGATCTTCTATCTCTGGAACGTGATCTGCGATATCTGCTACGTCTTGGAGATGGTGACCTATCATATTTTCTTCTTCTTCTAGCATGTGAGGAATCATCCGAATCAGCGCTGGGGCTCCTAGGACCCTTGCGCCTGGATTCTGATTCCATGATTCGTCTCAAATCACCTGTGACATTAAGATAGTCTTCTATATCCATCGCATATAAATACAAATTAAAGAGTTTGGCGAAACGGAACAGATTTTATAATTCATAAAACCAATTATCTTGAAACAAATCAAAGGTTCACACATTTAAACTTTCCTGCCATCGTCTATTAGCTTCGGTGATCCACATGAGAGCAATGAAATGAATTTTATTAATTTTCCAATTATTTCCTTGCTCTAATATTTATCGGAGTGAAAGTAAAAAGAAACAAAGCAAGTCCGTTATCAGCAAGATGTTTTTAAATATGATCTCGTACTCTAAGCAAACCTTACACAAATCGTGATTCTGTTTCTCAACGTTCCAAATGTAAATCGAATAGACTTATCTCGCGAGAGACATGAAACATGCGATAATTTCGGGCGTCGCACTGCAGCCATTGCTGTTCTCTCATTCTCCTTTCTCTCTCCCTCTCTCATCAAAACGACATCAGGTCGAAATACATCGACACGCAGCTCACCTTAGCTCGGAGAAGTCTCTCGATCGTACGGCAAACGGTGTTAAAATAAACACAGTCAACAGTCGTCAGAAACGCCAGCGGTACACAACATGCCGCAACCTCGCAGCCAAAGATCACGAAGATCGAAGCGGATCGAAGAAACCGACACGAAACGAAACGTGACGATGGCCGTCGCGTTCACATGGACCAACCGAGCTCTCCGTATCATCCGGATTGGACAACTCGGGTGAACTCGGGTACTCGAGGATCGCTGGCGGCCGCGGCTGCAAATGGAAATTGCACCAAAGTCTGCTATTCCGTAACTGCACCATGTCGCACTCGAAATGAAATATATGTATATACTCAAGCGTCGAAATGAGAAAGAAGAAAGATAAAAGGTGCAGAACTTTAGTAAAAAGAAAAAAACTTCGTAGTGAAACGGAATACATTTCGACCAATCAGACACTTGCTGCGTTCGCACAGAGTCTGGCCTGAGGATTTTCATTAGTCGAGACATCTCGTCTTTTTCCGCGCCATTTTCAGTTCAACAAGGATAAATTATCACTCTAGTTGTTAGAAGTAAGCGATGTTGTGAAAAGAAAGGAAACCACTTCAACCTTCAAAAAGGTATTGTTCTGCGATATGCTGTTCTCTGAGTATTGAAAGTGTAATACTTTGACTTTTCAGGATTGAAAATTCGAATCAAGAAGAAAAAGAAGAAGCAAGCGATGAAACGACGTTAACGGATCCTTACTTTTTTTTTTTTGTTAGCGTTGTTACACTTCAAATATGGTTGTCTATTGAATTAATGTTTAGTGAAGTTTTTTTTATATATTATACAATTCGAAGAATGGATCTTTGCGAATGGCGAGTTGCTGGATGAACGCAGAATATGCAATCAACGAAATAAAGACGCTTTGCGGTTGTTGACTTTTTTAACGCCATTTGCATAGAGAATTCACTCCCGATGTTCATTTCTAAGATAAATAGATCAATTTTAATCTCGATGTAATTTATTTTTTATGTTTTTTAATTTTATGAATTACACCCAATTTTTCATTATATTTAGTTAATTTTAATCTCAGTACAATTTACTTTTTCTAATCCATAAAATTAAAGAAAGATACAAATTAAGTTAAATCGAAATTAGAATTAATCTACATCGGTAGAAAAGAGCATTAGAAAAAGATAGAGTAAATTAAATCAAGATTAAAATTAATAGATATTGATAGAAATGGATACGAGGGAAATTGACGCTTTACGGACTGCCACGGGCGCTTTCAAAGATTTAAAGATATCTGAGAATTCTGCGGACTCCAGTCTTGACGATGAGAAGGAGGAAGGAAAACAGAGGATACGCGACGACAGATCGAGCGGAATAGCGAGATGTTTGAAGGTGCTCTTCTGTTGCGTGAAACGCGAGTCATCCGTGGAGGAAATTGAGCACGATCCTGACGAGTATGATTACATCGTCGAGAAGCTCGTTGTGAGACGTGTACCACTTGCACTCTTCGCAATACCGGCCGATCTCATGGATCGGCGCAGATTCGGTGTAACAAATCATTCTTCACGATCGACGTTCTCGTCCTCATTCAGTAGAGACGCACAAAACACCGCGCGAGAAATGCCGCATCTTGTCAGGATTGCGTGCGATTCTGCGACGAACAAAGCCTTGCTTTGTAAAGATAAATGTCAAGACCCGATTGATGGAAGGCAAGTTCGTCAGATAAATTTACATGAATTATTATACAACAATTATAGGACAATAATGAAAATGAATATATTTTTAGTATTAATATGCTCATATCTAAATCGCGGCTCATTCTTTTTTTTATTATATTTTTATTAATACTGTGAGTCTTCTTTTATTTTTAATGTGTTTATGTTTATTACTACACACACTTTATTTGTTTGTGATAATTTTGTTTTATTTTTATGATTATTAATACCATTTCTGTTCTGGTTCTATGAATGAATAATCAAATATAATTTTTAAAATATAATTTGTTTTTCTACAAAAAAAAAAATCATCTAACTTAGTCATGATTTTTTGAATAAAAGTTTATTTAGATTATTGAAATATGTAAATATGAATTTTAATTTTTATTAATTAATCTAATACAAAATAAATATTGAATCATTAACTTATTTAAAATACTTGAAAGTTAATATTATTTTCAGCTATCAAGAGAAATATTCGATTCGACGTGAGGGGATTCTGAGTAGATTCAGTGCTCTGTATCCGGATTTGAAGTCTAAGAGTCCTCTCAAAGATCCTCTGAATTTTTCACAGGGCGGACGGCTATTCACGGAGGATTTCTCTGAAATATCATCCAGCACGAGAACTGACGTTTCCTCCAGAACAACGTCTTCCATGGCCATCTCAAACGATGCTCCAATTCGAGATGATTTTATTTGTCGCAAATCAACTGATTCTCTTTTCAAATTTGCGAAAAAAACGAATGATAAATCGCGAGCAAAAAAGAATGATGCAGTGCAAGATGTATCCAGAAAAGAGCAGGATAAATTCATTCCTAAACGAATCCAAAAATACGTAGTATTACCGTTTCAAGTGCGAAGAGGTTCTTTCGACCCTGCGAAATCGAAGGCTATCATCGGAGATCTTGGAGTAGACGGCAAATCGTTATCGTATGTCGACGAATTTGTGAAGAATAAACCCTCGGAGTCAACAGAGTCAACAGAGAATGTGAAAAATCGCGACTTGGGGTCAAACACAGCAGTTAGATGGCGAATTACCATTAAACGCCAACGCGCGAACGCGATTCCTGAGCACGTCGTTTCCGAGGTGTGACATGAATCTTTCGGAAAAAATCCACGGACACTTGCGCTGAAAGTTATAATCTTTTCTTTCTGAAGAAAGAAACGTTTAATTTATTGAGATTTATCGTTATAATATCAAACTAATTTCGATTTTTAGAAATCTAAATCATTAGATTATTTAAAGTTCTAATTTTGTTATAATGGGACATTTGTACCAAGCTTTCAGTAATATTGTGATAATGATTAAAATGCAAATGATGATCTAAAGAAACGCAGAGATATTTTATTTTTAGGAATGCTTTTTTTTCAAGCCACGTTTTCTAGAAGAAAAAATGCATTCAATGAGAACCTAATCTCCACATGTAATGACAGTTGTGTCTACACACTTTCGCATCTACGGACGTTGCCGCGGTGACGAATGTGGCATCACAATGGCAGCGATCGAGATATTTTCAAGCTCTGTCACTTACAAGTACAAAAGTAGAATACATTCTTGCGCCTCGATTGTTGTATTCCTGTTCATTGTATTATCCTTAATCACGCCACTTTTTATAATCTATAATGCGGGAGGTAAGAATCAAAATAATCTTTGTGTTGTCGATTTTAAAAACACATCCTCTTTTTATTTGGTAATTTGGTGTGTGTGTGTGTTATTATATCTAATAATTTAGATAATTTATATTTAATATTTTTTAATTCCAGGCATCTGGATGAAAAATCGGATGCATGCAGAAATGCCAGATGTGCACTTTATATACAAGTACCTGTTACTCGCAGAAATCGATTCTTTCAAGGAGCCCATCGTGTGTTCCACTTTCACAACATACAAAGAAAACGATATCAAAGATCAATGTCCAATAATCAAGGTAATTTTATTATTACTTTTATTATATATTAATGTTACTAGAAATTTGTTAGAAATGAAATTTGATTTTTCACATATCAATCAATATTTTATTTCATTTCTAGTCACGTCCTGTATTTAATAAACGCTGCTCTTTGATTCCATTTTTGCTTCTAATACAAAAATTATATATACATTATAAAATGTTAATTTGTTAAGACATTGTTAGATTATTTATTAGACATTGCTATTTATATTTATTATTTAAATTTTATTTTTGCATTTTTTTATTTAGGTACGGGAGAATGATATAAACGCTGATGGGCAAAAGGATTCCTTGAGATTCGAAGCGCACTTTTACACGGACAAACCGGTGAAATCCCTGCGGCTTCTATTGTTTTTCAATTTTCAATTGAAGGTAGACTCACGAATATATTCTGTTCATAAGTTAGTTAAGTTATTTCCGATTTGATAGATTTTTTAAAATATTTTTATAGCATCTCATTCAAGCGACAATAGAATCGATCGGAGTATTCGATCAGATATTAAATCAAGATGTTCAAGAAATACGATTCTTTGGTGATCTCGAACTACGGCAAAAGGGAATTTTACGCAGCGAAGGTCTCTACGAAATTTACAATCATAGCATAGAGCTGTCCGATTATTCTCTACCTGATCTGCTTTTGTACAGTTTCAACCGGAAATGTGTGTATTGTTTTTCGAGAAACGATATATCATTGATATAAAGGAATTATTGATGGTATGTTTGCTTTGCAGTTTCCGCCAGAATTACGAATGAGCGGGTAACATGGAAAACAGGTTTTTCTAGCGACGAGCCAGTGGTCGTCATTGGCGAATTATTTTATGCCGAGAATTTTATTTATTATCAACCGAGTGTGTGGGAAGAATTGAAATGGGCATGGGTTCAATATCTATCATGTCTCCTCGTGTTCGCGTATGTGGCTAAGCACATTCTGGTGTTTCTGTTCACCAACAGATATCTGAATACGTATATTGTAAGACCGTGGACGAAAATATAAACGGAGAATAATAAATGGAGAATAAATTTAATTGGTAAATAAGTTTATATCGTGCGCATGATTGACCATAAATTTTCCTTTTCTCGCGCTGTATAATTTACTATTTCTATCTAATGTTTAACTTTAAAAATGTATTCTTCGACAAATTTGCAGATGTTCCTAAAAATTTGGAATACAATTTAAAAACAATTGGGTTTCAAAACTTTAACGTAAACATCATCAGAAAACTCCTAAAATTTCGATAAATTTTATCAGAAGCGGCCTTTATCGCTTATGGAAAATAACAGCGTTTGCTATTTGCCGCGTAGCTCGCGTTATCAGTCACGCTATCGGTCATGCAAATTGGATCGATAAAAGGAAGCAGGCTGTGCCGTTCACGACGGTAGCGCCGGTGTCGTCGTTGACATCGGCGTCGATCCCTTCGCCCATCTCGTGGCTGACGTCGATTGGTGGTTCATGAGGGTGGAGACTGCGCCATGTTCGGTGGTCGAGTCTTCACCGTTCTCGTATGTACTCGCGTAGTACACAATAGCAGCATGCTGACAGTTTGTCAGCTGTAAACGATACGAAGCTGACATTAGAATGGGTGAGTCTGATGTTAGATTACGAAGCAATCAATGAAGCGATAATATTTGACTTGTTTTGAATAGCCAAATATTCCGGAGACCTGACATTAAACACTCTCGCATTTTAAAACAAATATTTCTAATGTCGACAGCTTTGCTTGCAAAAATAGATAATAGTTGAGATAATTTAAGAAAGATTATTAATTAATGAGAGTTAATGAAATTTTCTGATTAATCGAGAAATCAGTGTCAGAGCAATATAAAATTTTGTAAATATTTGAAAAAATAAAGACTTATAAATGTTTTTAGAAATATTTTTTTAAATTGAAAAAGCGTAATAGGATATGTTATCATTGAAAGTTTATGAATTTTTAAAATATAAGATATGTAAATGGAGTATTATTCTTTAAAGATGAGTTATGTATTTTATATATATATATATATATATATATATATATATATATATATATATGATCCTAATGACAATGTTTACAATAATTTTCTGTGCTTCTGATTTGTGTATGGAAGTTAATTGAGAGATGAATCTTATAATTAATACAATCAATACAATATTAAAGGAATTTTTGATATATGACTTATTCTGTGCCTTATTAATAAACTTAATTTAAACTTCTAATGATCTATCATTATGAAACAATTTATATTATTTTAATAATTATTTTAATAAATATTTTTAATTTTCCTTTATTACAGTACATAAATTCCTTTAATTTGTTTTCTTTGCAGTTCCAAAAGTAATTAATGATTCAACTATTATGATTTTATACATAAATCTTAAAAATGCTTCTTACAAATAAAAATATTTTGCGCAGAGGAACGAGATCCGATAAAACAGCGACACGCTACTTTCACCATGTCCACGAGATCCAAGGAGAAAATGATGGCCGCTATCCGAAAACTCTTGCGATCTTCCGATAAAATAGCAGAATCGGAGGGAGCCAGTGGTTCGACTAATTCACCATCAAGGAGACTTCTTAATCGCCACCACCGTCCAGATGCCATCACTCCAATGGATGATTCAATACCGGAAAATCCAGATTCTACTCATCCCGATCGCAGTTGTTTCTTTAAGGCTTCAAAAAAGTCCACAAAGGTGCATAGAATTCTTAATTAGTTCGATTAAAAAAGATCTAGAAAATTCTAATCGCTATTTATCTCTAAAGAATAAGCTTATAATAATAGTTTCCTTATCTATACTTTTATAGTCATATTAAAATATTTTGAGACAGCCTGAGAATTTCAAATCAGACTTTACTTGCACAGGATAACAACGAATGTAAAGCTCCCTGTGACAAGGACATTGGTCTACGTCGACTAATGAAGGAGTTCAACAGGATTCAAAGAGCGCAACGCGACGATTCTGCCTTCACCGTGGAGCTGGTCAATGACAATGTTTTCGAATGGTTTGTTCGATTGCACAAGATTGATCCGGACAGCAAATTGGCGGCCGATATGCGCGAGCTGAAAATTCCTCACATATTACTGCATGTGATTTTTCCGAAGGAGTTTCCATTTGCGCCACCTTTTATGAGAGTGATCTCGCCGAGGATCGAGCAGGGCTTCGTGATGCATGGTGGTGCTATTTGCATGGAACTCCTTACGCCAAGAGGATGGTGCTGCGCGTACAGTGTCGAATCAATGATCATGCAATTTGCGGCCAGTGTTGTAAAGGGACAGGTGAGCATTGTTTTGATCTGCATCAAACAATTAATCATCATATATCATGATCACATTATACAAATTAATAACAATATAGGAATCATTAACTTTATCTTTTAATATAATTTTCTCTCCAATTAATCTCTTTAAAGTTATTAGTTTTATCTTATTTTTAATTAAAGGAAATAAAGGCAAGATGAAAAACTAATTATTAATGATATGTTTATACTTACCGATTTCTCCAATTTATGTTTATAAACTTTCATCTCAATAGGCACAAATAGCAAGAAAGTCAAAGTCGAATAAAGAGTACAATCGAAAATTGGCCGAGGAAACATTTAAACATTTGGTGAAGACGCACGAAAAGTATGGCTGGGTGACACCGCCGCTCGCCGAAGGTTGACTGCAGAATGCTACATTAGAAAGTCGGAAAAATCCGTGTTTTTTGCTTGAGAAGAAGCGCACGAACTGATGCGATTTTTTCGATTTTCCCAGAAGCCGACAATGATTCCTTTGTTGCGTTAGGAAAAGTGTAATTTTGTTCTTGCCTAATTGCAGCAAAAAAAATGCACGAGCAGATACAGTCGGGGAAAGCACTGATTTTATCAAGTGAACGAAGCGCATGTGGAAGTATTTTTAGTCATTTTTCAATTTTTGTAATAAATATATAGGAACTTAAAGAAAGAATTTTGAGATCTTTAAAAACATTTCTTTAACTTAACTTTAATTACTCTTTTACAATACGAGAAAACACAAGTACCAGGTGCAAGAATCTTTAATTATTTTTGCCAAATATGTGACTTTTGAAGAAGTCATTACTCGTCAAAAACATATTTTAAAGATCTTGAAGTTCTTTTATAAGTCCCTATATTATTATGCCAAATTAGTTATTAAGATATATATGGAAACATTGCAATATTATTCTTATTGACGTTTTTTGAATTGGCAAAATTTACTCGTTGAATATCGGGAACTCATAACGGAATATTCCGTTTAATTTAACTTCGGTAAATAAATGAGGAAGAAAAATTGCTGAATAATGTGTACTGAACAATTACCGCTAATTAATCATAAAAGCGATGGAATATGTAAATATGAATAACTAAAATAACAATTAAATAATATGGCTTGTTTTTTGTTTTGTAAAGTTTAGTTTTAGTTAGTATTTTAAGAGAAAAAATATTTACATCGAAATTCTTCTATGGAAACGGCTCTTGATTATGAGCTTCTACAATACTTCATCTCTTTTCTAAAACTCGATGGTATAATATTTATTACAAACGAACAATTTTCTGTATATTTCTGGATCGACTGTGACAGGAAAATTTGTACATACAGTCATGTATTGGACATATACTTGTATGTGCCAAATAAATATAACAAATTCGAAGTATCAGTGTCTCTTCGTAAAACTTCGCAAAACTTCAATTTAATATTTAACCGCGAAGATTCATGCAATTATAGGCGCTACAATTCATCATGAATGAATGTATCACGAAACATATGTAGATTAATAAAAACCCAATTAATTCTTCAAAAAGATTGACTTTAATGTGGTATCAGGAAGTAATATCTATATAAGATTTTTGAAAATGATGATGAGATAGAAATTAAATACAAGTAAAATATTTACAAATATGTGAGAAATTGTTATTAGTCTTGTTTCGGTTCGTGTTAACAGTACTTTTGGCCTATGTACCGTACAATAGTTTGACGGCAGGCGTATATATACTGTGTCTTTTGTCCATCACTCATCACATTTTATCTTTACAAATTTAGGAATGACAGAAATACAAATGTACAGCACAAAATAGTGCTAATCTTTCCTATCTGTTAATAGCTTACTTATTGCAAGTTATACTTAAAAGCGATTTACAACGCTGTTTTATCAAATTTGTTGGAATAAAGTTGCTACTCAAAGATATGCTATTTATCTTTACAAACTCCCTTAAGATATACATATTCTTATTTCATGAGATTTGCCATTTGGTACGACTTAATCAATTACGTATTTTGTACAAAATACCCTATTCTATTTTGCAGAATGTGTAATCTGCTCACTTGCCTATAAGGCACATGGATCAGTCATTCTCGAATTTGCTCCAAGATGATTGTCTATTGATACTTGAGCAGTTATCTAATTACAGAATATAAACCTAAATGACACATTCATAATCATTTGAAAATGTGAATACCACACGTATATTTTGAAAGAAAAGATTATCTTGATCACATAAATATTTCGCTTTTTTTTAAACGTTGCGTCTTTTCGTCTGTGATATTATTAATTGTTATTGTTGTAATTAACAAGATCAATGAAGTATGAACTATGTGATAATGATCAATCAATGTCGTATACTCGATTAATTTATTGATATAAAAGATTTGATATAAAAGATCAATATTTATGTAGAAATATATTCTTCTCTTTTCTTTCTCTTAATTAATTAAAAATAAGATAATCCTTTGAATTTTTTCCTTTGAAAAAAAATATTTGAACTAATTGCTGAATAATTCAATTATTGAAATTACGTAACGTTACTCCTATAATCAAATCAGAATCTATAAATTTTTAATTATATATAGAGATATTTAACTATTCTGCTATATGTACAATTCAGAAATTAAATTCAGTATAATTTCGCTAAATTCAGACAAATGCAAATAAATTAATTACTATAATTAAGTCTTTAAACAATTGGATCATCAAAATTGATTTCCTTGATTTAATTTAATTATTTTCTAGAGAGATAGATTTTTTTATATATTATGCCTTCATAAATATATCTTTATAATATTATGCTTGCATAGTTTAATGTAGCCAATAAAAATGTAGTAAACGCGTGTACGTATTCAAAAAATATTCATCCTAAATATGTGTTCGAAATATTTCGAATACATCGGGCAGTGTCAAGAATTGGCACTTGGCGAATATAATTTACGCGTTAAATTATAGCATAATGATGGCATACAGGCACTTATTAAACAATAAATAATTACGAATATATATATGTATAAAAATTACTTTCGAATACATATATATTTAGAATATAAAAATTATGAATCTATCGGCAACAGTGCTATGTCACAAGCTCGCGCATTATCATTAATACTTATACCGTTCAAAACAATGTCTGACATTGTATTTTTTTCATAATTATAATCTACCTACCTAGGAAAAAGTACCACGTGTGCAAAATGCACTTTTAAATTCGGGTGTCACAGTTTGAAATTTTCCGATCACAATGAGTCGTACATTCATTCGGTCTTTTCTTCTTGCACAGGAACGCACATGAATAGCTTTGCACATATCACATTAAATTTATCTGAACAAAAAGTGTAAATGTAAATAATATATACAATATTTAACGGTAATATGTAAAGATATAATAATAGTTAATATTATGTAATTCCAAAGTTCGTGAATAACTTACGGGATGCATTGACAAGCCAGTCGGGCTTCGTTTTCCAATCGATGAAGATACAGTACACAGGAATACCAGACAAGATTATGATTATGCCTATGCCTACTTCCCATGGCGAGACATAGCACGGAAAGGTGACCAAGAATGCACAGATTATGAAGAAAATGATTGGCAAAATTATGGAAACCTGGAGAGATGAAATATGCGAAATTAGACTTCATTTGTGATCAAATAGAAGAGCAGAAGACGCATAGATGTAAAAAAAAAAGGAAAGATAGAAAATCAAATGTGATAAAATCACATATTACCTTTATCGGACGTTGGAGATCGGGCTTTTTGTAACGTAGCCACAACAGACCAGATACGGAGAGTGTAGTAAATAGAGCCTCAACGAAGCTGACATAATTTATCAGTACGTAGACGTCCTCTATGATGAGGAGTATCAGGGTGATAATGCACTAGAAACGGAAATTATAGTTTAACGCTCGGAATTGGACTCCGACTATAAGAATAGAAAAATTGCTTCGCATGCATATCGGCGCTTTTAGAACTGACCGCAAATGACGATAATTAAAATCTTTTAATATATTTGGTTCTAAATAAATTTTGTATTCAAATTTAAAATTAATATTCCGTTTAAAATAAATAAATCGATCTTTTTTTTTTTTTTTAATGAAGTGAGGTAAGTTTTGAGTCGTAAAATTATGGATAAATTTATTAGATTTCTTGAATCTCTGAATATTTTAACCCATGATGGTATGACGTGACATCGAACATCGTTAACGCAATCAATTGTTTCGATTTATTCGTAGAAAAGAATGGAGATTGTCAGCAGACTTCCGTTACCGATCGTCAAAGAGACAGTGGGTCAGAGAGCGACATGAAAGGATCAATTTATCGCTCTCAATTAAAGAGCCGCAAATCAAGATGTCAAGTTGTGCAGCAGCATGTCGCTACTCTGATCTCTCTGGCTTCGTTTATTTCATTAAGACGCCAGCTTTAATGTAATTTCGCGGGCCCCGATTTATATACGTCAATTAATTCTATTCCCGGTAATCGGGTGAAATTATCACACGCAAAGCGTGGATTATTTTGACGTCAAATGTAATAAGGCAAAAAAATGTTAAATATTTCCAAAGAGATAGATTATATTATACAGCCCTTTCCCTTCTTCACAATTAATAATTATATAAGCATAGTTTCTCTTACGTTTCTAATATGATTGAAATATTTTGTTATCATTTAAATACATATTGAATTCGAACAAACAATGATAAATGTATTATTGTTGTAATTCAGTTCGTGAGATGTATTGTATACCTATGTGGATCATTGACACATCCTATTTTTATTATCGCTAGACGAGTGCGCTATAAATGTTCTATATGCTCTGTTAATGAAATAGTTCTTGAAAAAAATATTCGGTTATCAAAGTGATCAAAAAAGATATGTTCATTATTGAAATGTCATATGGCTTTCAAGGTAAGCGCGTAATTAATCGCCACAACATTAAACAGATGTTCCTGACATTTATGTATTTTACTCGACTTTTATTTGCATGAAAATTGTCGATCAAAAAATATGCAAAATGCCTCAAAAATGAAAAAAAAAGGAGATGCATTATTTTCAACCGTCTGATCAGAAGCTTTAAAAATTTTAAAGTTAAATGGCGCTTAAGTTACATAATAAATTTTTTTATCTATTTTTATCTATTTTTCTTTTTAGAAAAAACGATTAATCCTGTAAAAAATGACAGTGTGATACTTACAAGGAAGATGAGGGATGGCATCGGCGTCAAATTGCGGACGTTAATGAGGGCAATGGCAGTGGGGAGGTGTCCGTTTCGGGCGCCGACAAAGAACAACCTGGATGACGCGAAGATCGCGCCATTCAATGCTCCGAAAGTCGAACATGCCACGAAGAACGGCATAATCCACGACATAACGCCCAATAGTTTATCGCCAAAGGTCTAGAAAGGAAATTTCAACGCGACGTAATGCTAGGCTAATAAAAGTGGAACAGCATCTTAATCGTAGCAGAAAGCAATTCCGAGATTGTATAACTTCTTTGCATTAAATAGATTGTATCAGATCGATTTGATTTTTCGCGATAATGTATAATCTACTGATTTTTATCGAGATTGTATCTGGTTTTAATGAAAGCAATAGCACGTGCATACTTGATACTACACTCGACATTTAACACACTGCTTAGCATGTAATGTTGCTACGATCAATTTAACACAAGCTAGTTGCGCGAATTGAAATTTCTAAGCTCTTTTCTCTTCTCTATATAATTAACTCTTCAAGCTTTATATTATTTTCATACACAATGAAGTCTTACTTTTTTTGACGACAAAATGTTCATGCGAATCATTGCACTTAGCGGCAAATCAATCGCGTTGATCAATACTCCACATGTCTCTACACAATCATTATTAACGTGTGAAAGCGTACTTACAACAGCGACGGCATTCGACGCGAGTATTTCATCCTGCGTGAGTACGACGAAGTAGGCGATATTCGCGAAAACATAGATCACTGTCACAAGCGGTAATGATATACAAATCGCCTTTGGAAGATTTCTGTAAAAAGCAAAAAAATAATAATCAATATAAAAGTTTGCACATTACAAGTCTAAGTCTAATTGATGAAAATACAAAAAAATTTTATAATAGGCACGCTATTATCTTTGTCTAAATATAACGCTTTTTGAGAAACTATAAGTACGAGAGACGCTATTGTCTAAATATAAACGCTTTTTGAGAAATTATAAATATCAATTCCATTCCGTATTAATTTCTAATAAAGTATAAGATAAAAATTTAACAGAGCATAAAAAATTAATTTTATATATATTAATATTACAACATACTAATTTCTCATAAAATAAACAAATATTCATTTGATTTAATTTTTTCGCTCTTGTTATAGAAATACAATTCAAACTCAATAATTTAAAACAAGAATTACTTGTAAGGATCTTTGAGTTCCTCCGTCACGAAGTTGAGGTAATTCCAGCCCGAGTAAGAGAATAATCCGGAATAGATTGCCAAAGCGATGTAACCGGACTGGGTGTTAGTTCCAGCCATCGGATGTTGGAAGTTCTCCGTATGGCCCATGCAGAGCCACCAGAAACCAGTCACTACGATGATTACTAGCGCGAAGATCTTCGTGCCGGTGAAGATATCCTGCACTCTGGTCGCCCATTTGACATTGTAGCAGTTAATAACGGTTAACAGACCTGTAAACGTGACAGAAATTGCGTGTTATTACTGCGCTCACTACATTCACGCGTAACAACCACACGTGCGAAGACAATCGGATGAGAGAGAGCGCGAATAACTCCACGAGTTTCTCCGGGCTATATTTAAAAATCGCGTGCATACGTATCTGCGTCGTGTTTTTCGCGTAAGTCTTTTGTACAATCGTTTCATCTTATTGCGCACGTGCGTCTCAAGATACTCTTGGCCGGTTCAATGCAAACATTTACGCATGTTTCACACAATATCTATAGTAATTGCTCTATTGTAGAATGCAATTCTCAAGAAAGATATCGATCATCAATTCTACTAATATGATGAAAAAATTCAGAATTTATATTCAAAATTTACATAATCTATTATACGAAAAATATACTTGACTAAAATAAAAGTAACAGTAATGAGTAATATTCGACAGGATTTTAGTTCCATGATAATCTATTTTTTTTAAATATATATATATTTCAAAATATATGTATAAGTAGATTATTTCATTCATTTCTGTATCTTATAAATTATAAAAAATAGTCTACAAAATATATTCATTCATCTTACATGTAATTACGGCAGCGAGTAATCGCACTGCCTCATATGGTGGTTCGCATCCGGGCCACATCGGCTGTAGGATGTACTGTGCGAACGTGAGTGCTGTGATTGCATTTCCCGTTGGTACCAGGACGAACAAAGCCACCCAGAGATACAGAAACGCCGGCAAAGGTCCGAAGGCATCACTGATGTATGCATAATCACCGCCGGATTTTGGGATCATCGTACCTGCACGGACACAAAAAAACATTATATATTTTTTTTCATTACATAAATATCAATCTAAATTATTTTTAAAAATAAAAGAAAATTGATGAAAATACAAAAATTTGGTTGGTAACAAAAGTTAATATACACATATTTCTAGGTGATAATTATATTTCGTTTAAAAAAGTATTAAAAATACATTAAAACTAAATGGAATTAAATAAATAGATATTTAAAAGAAAAATATAAGAGAAAACAAAATAAAACTATAAATCGACATAAAAAATTACAATTAACTAAAAAGGCAAAAATAATGCGATATACTTTATGTTATGCTTTATATGATAATAAAAATGTACATGAGAAAATACAATAAAAAATATAATAGAAAATACAAAGTACAAATATAAATTGATAAACAAAAATGTAAATTGATAAAAAAGTATAACTATAAAAATCACACATATATAATCAACACTGTGCACTTATACAGTTTTGTTAATAAGCGTGAAAAGATACCAAGTTAGGCCGATTTTTGTTTCAAAAGTTGCGAAAGATTTCGACATGTCAGGGATCACTCGGACGGGAAATATTATCACTATTATTCATCATCGATAGTTGGTCATGTGATAATATGCGTGACATTATTTAATTATCACTAGGTCAAGGATCAGATTGTGTGCGTCTGTCCTGTCACATTATTATTTGTTGATTCCTAACATGCGAATCGACTTTGGGGCTTGTTCTCTCATAAAATCATCAACTGGCAATAATATGTGACCTTGTTATACGCCCATCCATTTCGTGATTTTGTGATATCACGATGATATCATCTCCTTCATTGACGAATCCACGATCTAAATTTTGCGGCCACTTTGCTCATTCCGTTCATATATTTCCCACATTTTCTATATTCCTCTATTTCTGTTTTTATCAATCGTAATTTAATTATAATTTATTATTAATTGTAACTTAATCAAGAATCAAAACAAGATAATTTTTAATTTTAGTTTTTATGAAAAATATAACTTATAATTGCCCTAATTAATAAACTATAATGTTCAAATTGTTTTTTTCGTTTTTTTTCGTTTAGTTAATCGAATGAGTAATAAGCTATATCACAGAAAAATATCAATACTATAAATAGTAGTGTCAAAAATGAAATAATGATAATATAATATAAACATTCCTACAAGATATGCTGTCAATATATCTTCATTTAATGAACTTCGATTTTTTGTAATGCGACAGATCGCTCTTGTAATTGTCCTTCAATATCAAAACTATTGTTACATTATTGTGTCGTTAAATCTGTAAGATCATGGATTGAAGTTCAAGAAAAATGGTGATAAACAAATGATCTGTTAGTCGAGAGAGATGAATTTACATATCATTTACATACATATTTTTGAGAATGTAAATATAGCGTATCACTACAGGAAGCGAAATAGTAAGTACTTCGTAACTAAACTGTAATTAAACTTGACAATTTTTTTCTATACTCAATAAATATACAATCACAATGTTCTTTATTCAGCAGATAAGAAAAACAGATAAGAAGAAATTGCGTAACTAGCGATGAATTCAACATAAATTCAAACAGTGAATCTCGATAAACTTTGGCCTATCGAACAGGAATCAAACTTGCCGTAAATCTATGGTGTTTAGACTAAGAATTATCAATAATATGAATAAATAAAAAAGATATTTCTCACATTAATTCTCATTTAAATCTTCTTCATTCGTTGTTGCGAGAATTGATGAAAGTACACAAATTATTCACTTATATTGATTTTTTAAATGTAAACTTAACGATTGATTACTATAGAATATAGAAAATTCACATTTTATAAAAAATATGAGATATAACGCTTCGGATTTTTTTTCTTTTCATATTTATCATAAAATTTCAAGCTACAATTTTGCAAAATGAAATTTTTATAATTGAAGAATAACTAATATATTAGAAAACTGCTTTTGTTTTCTTTCTGCTATCATATGAAATATATCATATTTGATTTATATTATTCTCTCTTTTCGTAGGTCATTGATGCCGGCGCTTCTTAGTCATCGAGATATCATGTTATACGAGAATGTAGACATCAGCATATGATTGTGCTAACGATAATGCCACGTGCGCACATATAATCACACTGTAACAGTATCGTTGATTAAGAGACACCAAACAAACAGAATATAAAGGTAAATAAAATCAATATTAATAATAATAATGGATATCAATATTAATAGTGATAATGGATATTTGCCTCTTGAGAATAAAAATATCCTGAATTTTAAAAACGAAGTAAAAAAATATATTACGATCCATAAAAGTGGTGAATTTTTTGGTAAAACGGGCAATTTTAAATAATTTTTGTGTGAAAAATTATTATTTTTTTAGATAGCAATTTATTCATATTATATACTAGGTTTTTCATTTAAAAATTAAAAAATGGGGATTACTTCACCTCATATTTAAAACCATTTCATTTTTTGTCATCAATATGAAGAAGATATACAAAAACATGTGTGAAACTATATGTGATAACATATAAAAAATGACAAATATTTTTAAGATCATTTAACAATAATTTAACTTATACAATTATTATTTGATAAATATTAATTTGATAATTTATTTGATAATTTAATGGAATACAAAATGATAATTTTGGCATTATTTTAAAAATTTCGCTTTTTTTCTATATCATAATAACAAAATGTATGTATGTTGCAAATTGCTACTATTAGAGATGAGAAATGTTCGGTAATTTATTTTTTAAAAATATTTTCCGAGAATATTTTTTTCAAAACTTTGAGAATTTATTAAAAATATAACAATTTTATGAAAATATATTTTTAATTATATAATTAACTATATAATTTAAAAATGTAAATGTCTTTTATTTATAATATTTTCATTAGTAATAATAATGTAGTAGTAATGATCATGAAAAATAACTAAGTTATATAAATTTGTAAATAGGATCTCTGGATGATTCGAACAGAATTTTAAAATATCCATAATTATAGATTAACTATAGAGTATTAAATAACAATATTAAGTATTGCAATTTAATTTCTAACTATTAAATATAAAATGTATTAATATAATATGTATTAAGTGTTACAAAACGAAAAATAATTTTTAAGAAATAAACATTAACATCGATGACTAATAGAAACTGATATCATTATCATACATCGTCTATTAGACGTTTTCAAAAATTTTATCTTCATCTGGTAAAGTAATATTTGATTGATCAATAAAAGAAATAAAAACTTCTTGATGGATAAATGTTATTCCATTTAATATGTAATATTTTTTCTCAAATATAATATATTATTGAAATTTCTCTTTTACTATCAGAGAATAGATTATTTCTATATAGATCTTATATGTTCTCGCTTTATAATTACATGAAACGTAATTAAGAATATATTTTTTTTCTTTTTTAGTGTACTATTTTTTTAATTCAAAAATTAAAAAAAACATTTTTTTAATAAGCGCTAAAAATTTTGCCTCGACCGTGTAATGCCAGAATTATTTATTATTTGTTAAACGTACTGATCTATATATATTTATTTGTCTATCAAAATCTTGCATATTTATATATTTATAGATTTATTAAAAGAAAGCTATCTCTTTTCTTCAAACTCCAGTCTTACATCAGTTGCTGGAATATTGACCGAACCGGTCCTGACCCTCCACCTGCCGAGCGCGCCAATTCGAATAGAGAAGTTTCTCACCGGGGGAGCAATCGTTCTGAAAAATTTCGTCACTCACCCAGCTCGGCATAACATAGGGCTCCGATCAGCGACAGAATACCGGAAAAGATCCAGACAATGAGAGCTTGGCCGACGCTGCCGCTGTTCCTAAGCACGCCTTTGGGCGACACGAAGATACCGGCGCCGACGATGATGCCGACGATGATCGCCACGCCGTTCCATAGACCCAGCTCCTTCTTCAACTTGACCTCGTCGCTGTTGTCGGATCCCGCGGCCTCGGACCGCAGAATCGACTTTTCCGCCGGCGCTACCTTATCCGGCATCCTCGCGGATTTAAAATCCTCCGTGAAATCGGAACGCGCGCGCACGCGTGCGAATGTCACGCGCGTTTCCACACGACTACTCGGAGTACTCGAGCGTCGAATGCCGCGGCGTGCCGCGTGGGCATTCCCGCGGAGGCGCGTGCAACGCGGTAAGACACGTGGAGCGAAATAGAAACTGAGGTAGATAAGCGATGCCGGAAGTAGAACAGATAGAAAGAGGAAGGATGAGAGAAAGAGAGAGAGAGAGAGAAAGAGAATCGGGACGCGCGCGCGCGCGCGCGCTCGCGTATCACCACGTGGCGAGGAGCGTCTTACACGACGGACACACGTGCGCGACCGACGAGCCGGATTGTAATTGCCGAACTGCCGCGCGCTGCTTCACCAAACGCTCGCCGGTACTCTCACCACTACCTTGTACGTATCCTCCTTATAACAACGCGATTCGCCGCTCGGCGATCGAACTGACGCGACGCTAGCGGTGATGCGCGCGAACACGCGCGTCCATTGGCGCGGAAATGCTGCCGAAATTTTGTCGAAGTCTGCTAATAAGGCTCCGAAAATCAATGATCAAATCATTTTTTTTCTTCACGACTCTGGTTATATTTGAGAGTGCATCGAAAAATGCGATAAAAATAAAAAAAAATCCACTTTTTAAATCTTCTCTGTCGATATTTTGTACACTTCTTTTTGTCTTTTAAAATGCTGAATGATCGAATACCAAAGTTAACCGCATTGAAATCGCATTTCAGCATTTTTTGCTATTTTGCTTTCTCATTACGCCGACACCACAGCTTTTGTTGTCGCTTTAGGAAATATGCTCAGCAATTTATTACTTGTACAAAAAAATAACAGACATACACACATATATATATATATATATATATATGTGTATGTATGTATTTCTTGTAGTTTGAAAACATTTCATTGCAATAATTTTTTCATAAAATCAAATTTTGACACCTAAATATTACATACAGCAAAAGTCATTTTTTCCTCGATTTCATCAGCGAATGTTTCTACGCCACTGTACCCACCTTAGGTCCTATGTCTTACGAATACTTCGATCCATATTGCATCATGAATTCGCCGAAATGCGGAAATGATCACATTTGCGAAAATGATAATGTTTTCTTCGAGGCGATATGAATGCAATGAAAGCAATGTCTAACATTTCATGTAAAATGTGATATAAGCGATATGATCAATAAGAATTTCTGAAAAAGAGATTATCGAGCCAATGTTTCGAATTTAGCGAGATATCGATAAAATATATTAATATCATGTTTGTTCTTTGTAGCTGAAGTTTTTGCACTTTTCACATATCTTTTTCTCTTTTTCTGTCCAACATTTAATTATGCTTGCTTTATTTTACAAAAAATACTATATAGCATAATGCAACTACAAACAATAGACATATTGATGACTACGTTCGTTTTACTCGCGGTAATTCACACAGTACTCTTCTTGTCAAGTAAAAGAATCGATTTCATAACTTATTATCATACTGTTTGTTTTTATATTGTGCAAGAGAATTTGTAAGAAAATATGTAGCAGAACTTTACATGTACGATAAAAACTCGAGAAAGAGACAATATGCAATTACGAAAAGTTTGATTCGTCTTTTCCATGTCGAAAGTATTAAAACATTAATAATTTAATTTAATAGCATTTTTACATTATATTTTTTCTCTGTAAACCAGCTTTCTAATTTACAGAGTAATACCGTAACACTCGAACTGCATTGTTGCACATTGTAGAAATAAAAAATTCATGGTGATCAAATTTCAATTTATATTTTTTTTCAGCTCAATTTTCTTGCAAATTAAAATTCTAGTTTACAAATTTTAATACCAAAATGATCGAATGACATTGTTGCACGGTTCAGCAGAGAGGACGAATTTACGATGATCAGATTTCCGTCACAAAGCACGTTTCTTTCATCTCTTTACTTTGCAACACTATACTGCAAATAGCGTAACATTATCCTGTCATTAACGCGAGCATTTTGTCATGAACGTTTGTTCATGTGGAGAGAATTCTTTATGCTCTTGCGACGTTGATCAAATGCATTAATCAGTTTGTCGATCGCCGATCGTGGGAATCGTCCGTGCGATGATTTCGCGGGCGAGTATCAGCCCGCAGCATCTCGCGGTGAACTTCAATCAGATGTCCACGGCGCGTGCCGCCACGTACGAAGGCTCATCATGTTTCTCCGTGAGAAAGCATGATCGGTGTGATGCGTGCACAATACCGGGAGGCTAGCGGTGTACTAAAGCATGTTCTCTCTTGTGTCTGAACGAACCCTTACTCTTCTTACTGCTCGCCGGGAGCATCATCACCTTTTTAGCATTGGCGCGACGCGGCCGCGTGAGGTGGGTGCGACTCGAAAGTTTGCCGCGTGAAATTTGCCGCGAATATGAAAGCTCCACACACAATCACTGGCGCGCGCGGGATACACTTCCGGCTCAATCGAAGGTTTTTAGCAAATTTTATTTTTTCGAAAAAATTCTTCTTTCACGTCGTCAATTGAGTTAGATACAACGCAAAAAGGAAAAAATTAGTTAATTGCAGTGCAAAATTGCGTGCGAAGGAGGTTAAATGTTTATCACAGGCAAATCGGCATAAATAAAATTATAGGTCTAATATATTATCGGAATGTTATTTTACTTTTTCTTTTTCAAAGTTTATAGAGTTTATATCTATAATGTATTATAGATATAAACTCTTTATATATATATATATATATATATAAATCGCAATGGAAAATTGCGTGCGAACGATGTTAATTTTTATCGTCAAAATTTATCGAAAGTAATTCGACATAAATAAAAGTGTAATTGTGGTATATTTACTTTTTTTGAAAGTTTATAGAGTTTATATATATATGTGTGTGTGTGTGTGTGTGTGTGTGTGTGTGTGTGTGTGTGTGTGTGTGTGTGTGTGTGTGTGTGTGTGTGTGTGTGTGTGTGTGTGTGTGTGTGTGTGTGTGTGTGTGTGTGTGTGTGTATAGATGTATAGATATATATATATGATAACGAGTTTTAATCACAATTTGTTGCAAAGCGTTCTACGCCAATGACGTCGCACGTCCGTCCATTTTGTCAGTGCTGCGCAACCTTCTCGTTATTATCATCGCATTATCATTAATTTATATGTGTGATCGCGTATACGTGTTACTTAAATACGCACAAATCACTGTGACAATTGAGTCAATAATAGAGTTTCTCATCGCATTTTTGTCAATATTGAATCTATTTTCCACGATATTTCTTGTAATATTTCTGTGTAATCAACATGATTGTTAAATTTGAAAAATAACCTGAATTTAAATAAAACAATGTCATTAGATATTTTTTTATAATTCTTCTAACACACAGACACAGACACATTTTTTTTCTTCATATAAAGAATATGAAGATTAAACGATTTTATTTTTTGTTAGATTTTTCATTAGGTTGTAGTTATTACATTTTTTGGAATATTTTCTTGTTTTAATCTAGATATTTTATTTTATTTTAAAAATAACAAAAGTTCAGAAAAGAGTTTCATTATATTTAATATAAATTTATACATCATATGTAAAATTCGTATGTAAAATTCTCTAATTATTTTCGACTTTATTAATGCTTTATAATTGATTTTTCAAATTTCAATTTGCGACGTTAAGTTAACTTCATGATACTTGTTCTCAAACAATATGTAGTTCTCATCGATTTACGCAATTTTAATTGTAAATTATATGATGACTTCCTTTTTTCATATGATATTATCAGCTGAAGGAAAGAAAAACAGATAGATTTCTTCAGTTGGTGAAACGTTCAGTGAGTGCAAAATCTTCTTTTCTTTCTTTGGAGAAAATCAGGGAGGGAAAATCTGTACTTACCGATTCGTTCTGAGGAATCCGTTATTTGAGCGTCACTGTACAACAGGCTTCCGCCGCCGCGCGCGTGTGTTTCTCCCCTTTCTAATCCACGCCGCGAGTCCCCATATAAAAATAAATTTTGAAGCCAGATCGTACGCGCGAGATCGGCGAAAGTGGCGGCACGATTAAAATCGCCCTAATTTCCCTTTAGATAGCAAAACAAGCAGCAAATAGTGAGTTCGTCCCTTCGTTCCCTTCGTTCCTCCCCGGCGAAAGTCGAGATAGGTAACATAATCTTGGCGCGGCATAAAAGTAGTAGTTTGCGCGGTAGTTCGACGCAAAGATTTCGCCGTTACGTCTGTCGCGATAACACAACGACGACGTACGACAGGGGAAAAATGTTACATAATCGATAATGCTAATTATTCGTGCGAATGCGATTCGCGATAGTCGTTAGTGTTATACGTCCGAGAATACAAGACAAACACGGCCGTTTTGATAAATCCAATGTAAATTGGATAAATGGCATCAAGTAGCCTAATAATGGAATAATCCATTATTCTCAATTTGCGAATAAACTCCTTGAGTATATAAGCTTGATAATTTAATGGAGCTTACAATCGTGCTATTCTTACCTTTTATTTTCATGACTTTTGAAGAAATAATAGCGAAATTTTATCAGGAATAAAATTTATATTATTTGCAGCGCAAATAAGTGAAAGATTTCTTATATAGTAATAGATTTCTTATATTCTAATATTCTATAATTCGTGACTTTAATTTTTTTGACAAATCTAGGCTTTTTATGTTGTATTAACATCTATAAATGTAATTACGTTACATATTCTGTTCATATATATTTTTCATTTCTATAATTTTCAAATTCAAAAGTTTCTAGCACTCTCCACAAGATGTCACCATCTATCAGGAATATACTTGAACGTCATCTGTGAGGAAAACTATCAAACACGAAAATGATCAGCTGATGCGGATATTATAGAAACGTCAAACGCATATGCATCTGCATACAAGGCTTCCCAGGACTCTTTATTTGATAGAAAAAGGATTGAAAGTTTACCTTTGATATTTTTTCATATGAAATTAAAATTTCTAAAGACGAGAGAAAAAGATCTTTTGATAAGAACGGACATATAAAAAGAAAGGAGTGAAGGATCTAAGATTTGGCATTCAAGTTAACAGATGTAAACATTGCTAGATTGAAAGTTGCGTCGAAAATGGATCACGTGGAGATCGAGGATTTTTATCATCACGACTTTACCACTGTTTCCGAATGGGAAGTGTTTATCGCGCGACTCGAGGAAATTATGCATGAATGGAATCTCTCGCAAACGAAGGTCTCCAGTCCGCTCAAATCAGGGGACTTCGTCAATTGTCAATGGCATGAAGCTTCGGAGAAGTTAAATTTTGCAGGTGCTTGCATTTAATGAATTTTACTCTATTGATTAACATTTAACATTTTATGTTTTATGTCAAAAGCAAGCTAAGATTAGTAATAAAAAATAAAAATATACATTTATTATGATTTGTGAATTATGATTTATAATTAGATAACCATATGTTGCATGTGGAATATTCGGTCTAAGAGCATAGATTATTGGCAATACATAGACTATGCATGTATAAATTTAATATTATATATTTTATAATATAAATTTTGATGTATCGCATTATAATGTATTTTATTAAAATATTTTTATTTTTTGATTCTTTTATTATTAATATTATTAATAATTATATCATTTTAGATGTAGAATTTTTGCTAAAACACTATAGGCTAGAAAAAGAAAATAAAGAGGATGATGCAGCAAATACTCAAGAGGAAAGTGAAGAAGAATGGATACAATGTCAAAAGGATGCTTTGGACATATCTAATGATTTTGTAAAACTTAATGATAATTGCATGGAAATAGCTCGCTATTATGGCGTTAGAGAATTCCTTGTTTTAATCCCAGCAAGAAAAGCAAGTTTAACAGATGAAACTCGAATTAAGATTTTACTTAGTTCGTTAACAATTGCGACTAACAATGCAAATTGGTAAATATAGTTAGTTTGACGACGATTGAATTGCATGTTTAACGTTGGAATGTTTCATAATTTGTTTTACATATTTTAGTTATATACCAGCATTAGTACAAGTTCAGGAACTCTGGCAGAAAATGTATCTTGGATGCTGTGCTGGTAAAGGAACTTGCGTGAGTCTCGAAATGGTGCATTTAAAAAAAATTCCGTCACATTGCAGATACCTTACTGGTATGCATTTTTTATGTTTCTATATATTTAATCTATCTTTTAATAATTGCTTAATAATTGCAATATGCGCAATTTTGATGCGCAATTAAAATGCTGATGATAATTCATTTTTTTCAATTACACTGCTTTCTAGTTGTAATTTTTGTAGAAATATGAAAATTATTTTATAAATATTTTTTTTACAGGATTACTTGCTCTTTTTAAACAAAAAATTGGGGAAGGTTGTGGAGTAAAACTTGACTCTGTAATGGTGTCTGCCAGATTTTCTTATCTCTTAAAAGACTGGACAAACAATACGTGGACGCAGGAACCTCCAGATTTTGATTTTATGCAGGGAGAAGCATTAGGTGTAGCTGAACTGGGTAAACTTCCTTTTGGAGCGACCTTCGATCCCGTCGGGTACTTAAATTGAACATGCTATTGTCAGGAGGATTGCAATAGAAAAACACTCTCTTTCAGCTTTATATAAAATAATTTTTTGTTACAAGTTACTTAATTCCAGGACTTTGTATCAACTTTGTATTGCCATATTTCTGACTATTACGAAGGAAGATTCTATGCGTGAAAATCTTATTTTACAATATTTTTAGGGAACTTCACTTATTTGTCACGTGGCCACAAATGTCGGATAATGTAGTGGTGGACAGCGAAGGATACTCGGATTTGGAGCCGCAACTCGCTCCTGAATGGTCAGTGCAAGTGAAAATGATAGCCTCGCCAGCTTGTCTACTTGGTGAATATATGACGGATTTTCTTCATTTGTGTAACAATCAGAAGACTATGGTGGAGTTATTGGGTGAAAATGCATCTTACATTCATGACGACGATCAAATGCTGAGTACAGCCTTGAATGTGCTCACTGAATCCAGAATACCCACAATTTCGACTGTCATGGGCAGAGCGAGTGCGAAAAAGAATAAAAATGTTGAAGGTCCAATATCAGAGGAGATATTGTTACCTATACTATACTTCCTTTTTCCAGATGCGGATGATAGCTCGGTATGTTTAGTTTTATTAGAATTTTTTTGCAATGTTCTTTTTTTAGTGTTTTTCATGGTAAATAGTAGTTCTCTTATAAAAGAAGTTAAGCATAATTTCACAACAATTGAAAATTTTTATGAGTTATATAGTTTTTAAAGTAATAGTATAAGCTCTTAATTATTTTAAATATAATTCACTAATTATTATTTCTGGAATAAAAAATTAACGATTAATTAATTTTATCCCTTTTTGCATAGATAAATATGAGTTTCTCAAATATTTTTGAAATAATTAGAATTAAATGATTTCTTTTACAAGAGATACATTTGAATATGTAAATGAAATTAATAATTATAAATTAAAAAATCCTTGCAGAAGTTTCCCTACGGCGATATCACGGCTAACATCGAAGATGACCAGTGGAAAGGTGTGAAGACTTGTGCAATGGACAGTCTGGTGTGGCGTCTATCGATTGTCGCAGCACATTGTACGCATAATCTTGGTGGCGCGACCGCTCTAGCGCAACTCTGGCATGAGTTTGTGCAAGAAATTAGATTCCGCTGGGAGAGGAATATCCTGATACCTGGGTAAGTAGTAAAGTAATTTATTTGTCATCAATACGCCGGACGGCGAGCCGCCCTCGTCATCTACGCGTGCAAACGCATGTGCGAAATACACGTACTATAAAATAAAATAGCGTCAATGAAGAAGGCTTCCAAAGCCTCTCATCACATTCTTTCGTTTCGCTTTTTATTCAGAACGATGGGAGCGACTTCGTTCTCACGATATGTCGATTCACTTGATCGAGATAGTGTTTCTCTGGAGACAGACACTTTGATTGCAGTCTTTGGACAATATAATCGCGAAGTCCGTTGTGCAAATATCAATAAACATTCATAAATGCGTACACTAAGTGAACCGTCCAAAAGGACATTCAATTCACTCGCTTCAACGATTTGGTAATTAAGAGTATTATTGCATAAAATTGCTTAGAACTAGACAGGGATGTACATCTATGTGTAGCTTCTCAGTTTAACACTTGCGATTCGAACACTGGCTATATGCATTTACACAAGCATTACACGGTAATGCCTGCTGCATCGTGTTAGTGTCGAATGTGATCGAAGCCGAGTAAGTTTCGAACGTGTTAAATGTCGAAAAAATGTTTTTTCACACTAGAACACAATAGAACTGTACGAATGGATTCAGTCACTTCAGGATCTTCAATACTTAATATGACTTCGTATAAAAATATACGATTGTATTACAACGTTTTTCAAAAAAAGACGTTTGACGCGTTCGGGACTCAGCTCTTCTCGATCAGAGCGACTGTCAAAGATTATCTAGATTTCACTCAGTGTCGCTTCGCTTTGCGAGAGCGCGCCGCACGAGGAAGAATAGTCCACTAGGCTGAGACTCTATTGGATTCTATTGAACACGCTTGAGCAAGAATGAACGACGAGATGATATGAGGGCCACGGATATTTAGAGCGGCACGAGGCCGCTTCTCGTAGTAGGATTGCGAGCCATATAGATGTCCATGTCGTGGTCGGTCCAGTTGTTCTCGTCATAATTGTTGAGGGTATGCGTGGAATCTGCTAAGCTATACCGACTACCAGGCCGCGGTGGATTTGGCTCCAGTGTGCGATTACGCGATCGTGGTCGCTGCCGCCGGGCCGATGAGTGTGGAGGCAGATGGTTATTATTGAAGTTCGACCGCGATATTCGATCCGAGGCGGCCGCTAGCGACTGCCGCGATTGTCGTAATTCTGAAACATGACAAATACATACGTTGAACGATGGCTGAACGATTAAAAATCGTGATAAATTACTACAAAAACAAGCATCAAGATGATAAAATGACTGACCTGGTCTCGTGCTGACGAGATTGGAACCTAACGCAGTATTGGCAAAATATCGCGTGGAATTATTGGAGAAGCTGTGCTGAGATTGGCCGTCAGCGATTGACCGAGCCTTGCTACTGTAGTGTCCGGTCTGAGAGCGTACGTCATCGATGCAAGATGCTCTGGTGATCGATCCTGAAATCCATTTCACATAATTAATAACCTTGTACTTGTTACATGCACGTGTTAAATGCTACTGTTTATTTATAATATTTATCCAGTCAGATTTTTTTACATTTCTTAAAGCTCTTTTAAAAACGTTTATATCTTAAAGAAAAGATCCATAGATATAACTAACGAAATTTATCTTAAAATTTTCAATTGAATTATCTAGACTATAAAAAGGATATTGTAAATATTATAAACCTAAATCTTTGTAAATGATAAATATAATAATTCACCTTGTCGATCGATAGGGAAGATTCTTGGTCGTGGTATGCTCCTGTTACTGTAGGCCGACACTTGGTCCCATTCCTTCTGAGCGTTATAGGCACTCAGGGTGGCCATTGATGACAGAGGTCCACCGGGGCTGGGTGTCGGACCCACGTTCGAGCAACAGTTGACCGGCAGACCAGCGATCGGTCCGCCCATTTTTATCTGATCGATGTTGTGTAACGTATGCAGCTTGCGGGCACGACGTCTATTCGCGATCACAAAGATGATCACCGCGACAACGATCGTGGCACAGATTGCTGCGCTCGCGGCAATCGTGATCTTGTCCATGTTCGAGGTGGGCGAGTTCTCCGTCCTGACCTCGCGACATTGATTGTACGGCACATTCGCCGGTGTGATGTTAGTCTCCTCCAGCGAGACTACGCAAACTACGATGCATTCCTGCAATCGATCGACATTATGTGAATAAATTGATTAAAAATTTAAAGTTAAAAAGATAGTATCGACAGGTGATTTGGATTAATTTGTGTCTTAGAAAACTGTGAGCAAAGTTAAAAGTTTAAAATACCTTTAATAAAGGCTGGTTAACTTTTGCAAATTAAAAATATATCATATCGTTAAAGGATTCTGTCAATCGTATCTTCTCATTTATTACAATTCAGACATTTGTCTTTTATATTTAAGTTTCAAATGTAATGATGAGTACTTTAATGAATGAAATTAACTTATTCCATTAGTCGAATTATACATATTAAAATTGCTTTACGCATTTTAAAGAAGATTAAAAGATTAAGTATTAATTATGTAAAAGTAATTCTGTTAGTACATTTTTAATTAAATGTCACCTAATAATTTATTTCTTTTTTATTTTTAATTTTTTAGGTATTATTTTCTTGATAAAAAGATATCTCGTTACCTGAGAAGGTACGTTTTTGATCTTAAATTCGCGTTCGCTAGCCTCGAGCGGCGGCGCCTGCTTGAAACTATTATCTCCGAACAACCGATAAATCACTCTGAAACCTAGAATGTTAGTCGCCTCCGTGTCCCAATATATGATGACCGCATTGTCTTGTCTGAGCACGTCTTTCACCACGATGTCTTTCTCATTCGATTTTGACTTGTATAATGGCGATCCTAAAACCAACGGTGGCCTTGGCTGATGCTGCTGCATCTGCTCCTGTGATTGTTTTGGCGATGACGGAGTGGTCCTCACGACCACGACGTTTCCGGTTCGCGCAGCAGTCGGTCGGGTTGTCGGGACATAAGTCGAAGGTGGCGCCGATGGTGCCGTTCTCCTCTGCTCGGTCGTCGACGACACCGTTAACGTGGTCGTGGACAGTATCGTACTGGTGATTGATTCGGTTGAAGAAATTGTTGGACGTATGGTAGGAGAATGGGTACCAACAGCTTCAGCTACTGTTTCCGTCGGTTCTCTGGTGTCCACGCTCTCCACCGTTCCAATTCCGATTATCTCTGACGGTCGTTCGCAATTCATATCTGCGACAATTAATTTTTATAATCCTATCCATATAATATTCCAACATAAAAAATTTTAAATATCGAGGTTGGATTTCTCTCACTCTACGTGTTTCTTTTTAATTAAAGTGTTGACAGAATTATTTTTCTCTTAATTTTTTGAATTAATAAAATTGAAATCTTTCAAAATTAAAAATATAAATTTTACAAATAATTAAATTTTTGCAATAAGAAAAAGTTACATTTTCCAAACTAGATTTTTAAATTAGGAAAGTTTTACTTTTTTGCTAGATAGATACTAATTTTCTGTGTGAAGTTTTGAAAAAGAATTAATTTTCGAAAATAAAGGAAAGTGTCGATGAAATAGATTTTACCATCGGGATCGATGTTGTAGAAGCTCTTGTCTTGTAACCGCTGTGGGCTGCCGCAAAATTGTGGCTTGCGCTCGCGGCTGGTGACCTGCAGATCTCGTGTTTTGATCCACTCAACGATCCAACGTAGCCGGCAATCGCAGACGAGGAATCGTCCACCCAGACTCAAGCCGCGCAGGGTACCGTTCAGCCGGGCGAGTGCTTCTTCCGGTACCGTTGACAACGGGTTACCATCGATTGCTAGTAGCGTGATTGACGGGTTTCCTTGAAAGGCATTGACTGGTAGTTCGGTGATCAGATTGAATCCAATGTCCAGCACCTAGAAACAATTGATTCAATCTTCGTATTGATATTAATGAAAATAACGCAGTCGAATCAAGTCAATAAGAGACAGTCGGTGCGGAGTAATTAATTAAGAAAAAACGCATAAACATCTTTGTTTTAGGAACGTTTTATTAAAAATTTAATTGAAGACTCACGAGAAAGAATATTGAGAATATTAACGATAATTTTTTTAAACTTTTGCAATTACTTACTCTAAGATCGTGAACGCTGTTGATAGCCGCCGTAGGGAAATCTGGGATGAGATTGTTTAACAAACTCAGAGAGCTCAGGGTGTTTCTGATGCCATAGAACGCATCCGGGCCGATATTCTGAATCAAGTTTCTCTCGAGATTTAATCCTGTGAGGGAATCGAGGCCTTCGAAAGCTTTAGTTCCAGACGTGCCGGGAAGCTCGCGAATGCTGTTCTGCGATAGATCGAGGAAGGCCAAGGTTCTCAGACCTCTGAGCGCGTCTGGAACTTTCTTCTGCCGCGTTCCTTTGAGATTGAGATTCTTCAAAGTTCTCTCCAGGCCGCGGAACGATCCCGGGGCAAGAGTGACCTCATTGTCGGAGAGTTTCAACGTGATGAGCTTAGTGCCGGTGAAGGCGTTGTCGTTGACCCTGGTGATTTTGTTCATCGAGAGATCGAGCACGGTGAGGTTCTTCAGAGTCTTCAGATTGACACCGGGAATTTCCGTGAGCTCGTTATCTTTGAGATTCAAACTCTTCAGATGATTTTCCTGGCCTTTGAAGGCTTCCGGCTCGATACTTCTGATGCGGCAGCCGGACAGCTGTATATTGTTGATCCTCAAGGTGGCGAACGAGCCATTCCTCAGGGCACCGATTGTGCTATTATTGATGTAGAAGAGATCAATCGGCGTTTTGGTAGCGTAACGCCGCATCGCCGACAACAGCTGCTCATAATCGACAATGTCGCACTGAACTGATAGCTCGCCAGCTAGATTGTAATCGCAGATGCACGAGCTCTCGAGATCCACCGCATGCTGCGCCCACGGACAAGCGGACGTCGTCGCCGCGACGACGAACGCGCCCGCCAGCAGCAGCAACAGCTCCTTCAAAATTATATCTGAAAATCGGAACGTAAAAATTATTTAGAAAATGATAATAAAGAGCCTATAGAAAGTAAAAATTATTATTTTTAGCTGTAAAAATTTGTGAGAGAATGAAGCGGATGATTATTGGAAAAACACGCGCATAGGATTTTAAATCAACGTCGCTTTTCATATCACGTATTAAATGATGCACGAAAATATTTATACATAACACTTTTGACTTCAAAATAGAAAAGAGAATTAGATTAGAATAAATTTAGATAATTTAGAAAAAGTTAATATATTTTAACATTTTACAAAAAAAAAAAAAATACAAGTATTACGTGAATCAGGTTCTGTGAGATTTCTCGAATAGGACGGATGTCATTGTATCGATGTTGCAACATGGACGTAGGGAACGTATCTTCTTAGAGAAAGCGTCAATTCCTTTGGGCCCACGTGAGTATGTACACGCGGGATTTCGAAACGTGTCGCAACGTGTCGACTGATACATTCTCGCAATTATGTTGCTTTTCATTATGACGCCTTCCGCGCCTTCCTTCGCAGAAACCTTCCTTGGGACAGGTCATTCCGCAAACGTGAAATGCCATCCGACCATTTTCGTCGAGCGCAATTATTCTCGCAATTCCGCAACACTCTTGTTCCTCGCGGATATCGACGAAACGGAGCGTGCAATTCCGCGTTTTTCTTTTTTCCGCGTGACGTTCTATTAACCTTGCGCCGGTGAAAATTTATGGCATTCGCGTCTCGGGAAATCTTTCGTCTTTTTCTATCAAATATCTCGTAAACGTTCTTTTCTAAATTATTCGTGCAACCTTTATATGTGTAGAATTGGATTTCCTGAAAGGGCTTAGGAGTTTGTTATACCGTACACGAGCGTTACGGTAACGGCGAGAATGATCCATTTCTCCCCATATATGATTGAACGAAAGCATTAAATTGGACGACAACAAACTCATCAAATTTGTGTCGAAGAATAATTGCGGATGAAAAGTCAATTGAGAGAAACTGCCATGATATTTCATATTGAAATTTATAATAGTAGACATTTAAATACGTTCTATTGTTATCTGAATGATATAAATTTTTGTAAATTCCAAAATATGTAGTTAAATTTTTAATTGCATATTTTATTAAATATTAATATAATTATATTAAAATATAAATATAAATATTCAAATATAACATGCATGAATTATAAAATCAAAATATTAAACGTTTGCATAAGTTGAAATTAATCGTGTTATTTCTGTTACATTAGATTTTGATCCAAAATGTTTCATGTAATTAGACTTTCACGAGGAAAATCAAGCAATTCAGTTTCTTAATGATAGCTTAGTGTAATATCAACGTAATAATAATTACTAGAAATTTCTTATGCAGCATGCAGGACAGATTCGAAAATGATAAATAAACGAAAAAAATTTAACGCGATAAATTAATAAAAATTAAAGAATTATTTTTTTAATTCTAGAAATATATGATCCTTATATCTCTGAGCAAAGTTGGGGGTGAAAATCCTTCTATTGTTTTTATTGTACAATCAAATCTATAAATACGAGTTTAACATCATTTTGTGTATCTTGCCTGCGCGTACCTGTTCTTGGTGTTTGGATTCTTGATTCGGACATACAATAATTTCGAAGGGTGAATCTTTGTTTTGACAGACAGGTAAATTTCAATTGAGACAGGTACTTTCAATAGTTGGAATAGCTGTCATGATCGAAACCCACAGGAATTCGTGCACCGTAAGGTGCTATCGATAGCGAGATCGGGCCGAGGACACGTATCACGCGTAACACTCCGGCCGTTGACTCGTAACGGGTTCGTTCTATGGGCTCGAGTTCGTTCAACGAGGCGTTCTCAAGCGCTGGTCACACCGGCTTTTCTTACTCCATCGCGATTTTCCACGGTTATCGTATCTCGCGAACGCGTATCCATCACAAGTGGTCTAAATGACCTCTTAGGGTGGCGCCTCTTTAACCTTTCGAATTTACGTTATGCTTGATTTTTTTTTTTTTTTTTTTTTTAATAAAAATTCTTTGGATTCTTTGGATTCCGCAAGATAATCTCGAAAGAATTAAATAGAGAAGCAGTCTCATAGTTATTTGTATAATTTTCAGTTTTTTTCGTTTTCAACTCTTCGAGATTCGCGATATATTTGGATTTTGTTTCCACTGGACGAAGATTGATTTTTCCTTTCGCGTTGAATAGAATCTGAAGTTTCTCAGCGCTCAGGTCGACGCACCTATTATACGCGTACGCACGATAATGACTGTTGGATTATTACACGTTGCGCCGCATTTCCGTTTCAACACCCCGGAGCATCGCGGCCGGACTTTCGAGATTTTCCCGGTCTCACGTTGTCCGCGTTAACACACCCATCTCTCTCATGAATTCTCGCGAATGCGTATCGTGCACTCTGCACGTGATTGCAGTAGTACATCAGGAACGCGGACAAGTAGGAGTAAAGTAGGTTGAGTCTTCCACCCGAGACACATTACTTCATCGTCGTGCAGAAGGAATGTCGTGCGCGTGCGACGTTAATCAGCCGAAGCAGCCGGAGAGAGGGAACTCGAAAATCCCTTTCGAATATCGAGAAAGCCCCGGTGTATGTCAAGGCCGATCACATTGCGAAAGACAGTGCGGTGACGCTGTCGTCATAGGAATGTTTATAAAGGACCAAGCGAGAAGAATATTAAGGAATCTTCTGTGGTATATTCCCATGAATCAAATGCTTACAAACGTAGCTTCTTCTGAGAGATTTTAATTGTTGTCGCTTGCAAAATTTTTTTTTTTTGCTGGGCTTTATGTCGAGAACGTCTAGCTCGCGGAACTGTTTAACCTAGTTTTAATTGCACGAGTAGGCTCCTCACTTAGGCTTGCGAGTAATTAGCGAGTAGATTTCTTCGCCGTTTCACGAGATCGACTTCCGACTGCGCGTTTGCATAAACGCGTACAGCAATTATGGCCGGGTGTAAAAATCTGGGAAAACGGCTTACCTTTCACATTTTTCGCGCTTGCTGCGATGGTATCTCGGCGATCGACTTCCGGATTAAAAAGTATTTGTGGCAGCGGAGTCACCTAGATCGCAAGTGTGCAGCTATAATGTTTATTCCCGATCTCTCTTGGTGCTCGAGGTCGACGAAAGGAATATTGCGGACCTTTCACTTACGATCTGATTATTTCCGTGCAAATACGTAAACGTGCTCTTTTCCGATATCGCGGCATTTGAACTCTTTTCCTTCCTCCGCCGCGAGAATAAAAAAAAGCCTAGCGAACCGGCCTGGGAAAATATTATGAGACTGACGGAAATACCAACAAGTAAATCTAAACAAAATTTATACGTATGCGAGCGTAAAGACTGGGGAGTGCTTGAAGTTTAAAACCCAAGAGATGAATTTATGTAAAAGTAAGCAGCAACTCTTACGAAGGAAGGCCATTGTGCGTCAGAACGCGGGATGCCAGTGTGAATTAATTTATCTAATTAATTTCTCTTCCCATATTTCATTATATGAAGGATATCTTGCGTAACAGTCTGCAAATTTTAATAACTGGAATTACAAATTGTGGAATTATAAATCATGCATAATTATCCGGAAGGAAAACAATTTCAGCCAAAAGTAAACGATTTCTGTTGTATATCATTAAATGCACGATGAATATTCAAGTTTTTTTCCTTGATATCCCGTATTCTGTCTAATAATGATCTGTCTGTATGGAATTTAACTTCATTAAGCCTTTTACTAATTTAAATAAAGAGCTTTCTCGCATTCATTAGCTTTAAAGATCGTTATTAAAAATCAAATTCAGGTTGGCAGATATCAATCGTGCGTGATCGATGTAAAAATCATGCACTCATAATATTTGATATCCGGCACGATCTCGCGTTCGTAAAGAATTTTCAGAGCGCAATGGACGATTTGGATCGCCGTAGCGGCTAGGAAAGAAAAAAGAAAAATAAGAACCGCGCAGGTGCGAGTAATGAATTAATTAAACTGGCCATCGTTACGGCGCCGGAACACTTGTTAATGAGACCAGGTTGCTAGTTAGCGTGGCGTATTATATCCTTAACTATAGCGCGCATGGCTTGTTACCGATTATTATTCGCTATCGTGAGCAATTCGCGCGAAAAATTTATTTCATATCTAATATATTCTCTATAAAATTATCTTTTTACAAAAAGAAAAAATGGCAAGATTGGAGATATGAATAATAATATATATTCTATTAGATCAAAAATTTTATCAAAGAAAATGTATAATACTTTGATAAAAATATGTATATATAAATATGTGAAAGTGTAAAACTGTAAATGCGTGGGTATATCTATGAATATGCATTTGTGAGCAATGAAAAAAGTAGAAAAGTCACGCTCTGTCACTATTCGATATTTGTAAAAATTATAAGATAAGAATTTTCATATTTTATTTTTGTATTGCAATATCTTTGTTCATCGAGATAGAAGATATCGAAATGAAAGTTAAGTTTATTTTTTTACTCTAATTATTATTATTTATTAAACTTATTTTTGTTATATAATTTAGTATTCATTGATTAAATCTAGTCGGAATTTAATTAACTCAGTCATCGCTAAGATATGAAAATAATGATAAACTGCATTTATCTTGGCTTGGTTAAGAGAATCACAGGCATCTTGCCACTGTTTTATGCAAATTTCATTGCGTGTAACTTAAATGCGAACCATTATCGCGACTCTTGATATGAAACATTGAAAAATAATCTAATAAATTTTTGATCAAATCTAATTCTATATCTGAAAAAAAATGTTTAGTTGGCTAAAGAATATCTTTGTATTATTAATTTTGTCAATTTTATAGAAATATAATTTTAGGTAAATTATAGTTAAATTATGAAATTATTGTAACATACTTTTAATTTATTTTAATGTATTTAAATGATATAGTCTCTACAATACTCTCTTTCTTAATTTTGTAGATAATCTCGAGACTATCGTTTAATTACGCGGTCAAACTCCTGAAATAATTAACTTGTAATGAGTGCAATTAGTGCCTTCATCATTCTAGCAATCGGTGATTGGTGCGTGACCGTTATCAGAGTATGACTGAACGTTCGTCTTTCTCTTCCTAGTGCTAGTGACCTTGTGCACGATGTATCAATGATGAGACAAATAAAAATGCTTAATCATCTGGCATTTACCAATTATAATTAAATGATAATCCAAGACTTTAATTTTATATTCTCTTCAAAACATTTTCCCCGGACGGAAGAACAATTTTCCATCTATGGAGAAAGTTTTTGAGAGAGAATCAAGTTCATGGATTCTCACAAATCTTTTTATTTTATTTATAAATTAATATAAATGTGCAATAAATTAGCTCGTTAGAAATCTTTTCTCGTGCAATCGCATTATGAAGATATACGAGTATGCTGACGTTATTGTCTTGAGAGGATCGAGTGAGTCATTGATCGCGATCGCGTGCGCGGAAAAATTATCAGACTGTGACAATGAGGGATTACCGGCGTCCACCTCGTCCGAGGCCTTGACTGTGCTAGATCATCGACTTGTCAATCATCCAACAGGATGATGTTATAAATCAAACGGTTCACGACATTAATTGCAAGCTAAAGATTATATAAGATTGTTATTTTCTGATCGTGCAACGCGAAAATTGTAACTATGGTTGAAGACGATTGACTGAAATATTTTTTTTTATATATTGAGACACGTTCCCCTCTTAAGAGATATGATAAAACGCGTTATTGTACGAGTCTTGTGAAAGTACGCCGCGTTCAATAGTATTCCTTCGAACCAGAATGATTAATTTGATGACGATGTGCTTTAACGGACCAAATCTCCCTAAATGGCGAGGCTTCCTCTTCGTGTGACAGCATGATTACTCATTGTACGAAAGAACTCTCGCGGCTGGAAAACCTGTCAGCCGATCGTACGCCATTACGACATTCTCCAAGGCGAGACCGGCCGACCGATTGAATAACCTTTCACCGAAGAATGCGACCGATCACGCAGAGAAATCGCTGCCCATAACGAAATACGAGGCACGTGTGCGCGGGGTCGGCAAGGGCGAATAACGTCCTCGATTATCGTATCGATTTGCCGAAGATCGAATAACTAAATTTAATTTAATTAACATCGTTCAAAGAATTTAAACTATTTACTCTTAGATGAGAAATTTAGCGCAAATTTATCGGACGAGAGAAAAAATTCAATTTCAAAATTTCATATCTATTTGTAATTGCAGCAATATAAATTTTGGTCAATCGCTTTAGTCGTATTTGTAATTTATAATTATTTATAATTAGAAATTTATTTGATCAGATACGCGAAAGAATCTACTTGCGAATATTTGTCGGTGCATACCGAGGCCACGCGCGAAGGTGTTCTCCTGTTATTAAGATACTTTTCTTTTTTTCGACTGATTCGCACTCTCAGCGATTCTGGATTAGTACGGTTTTCCGTAAATCGTCATTTCCGGCGATTCGGTACGTGCAAGCGCGTACAAAGCACACGTGCAACGGTCGCATGCACCTATACTTGCTATGGAATCCAATCCTTTCACTTTCGTTCTCTTTTGGCTTTCCGTTCCTCTCATTCCCCACCCCTCTCCCTCTCTCTCTCTCTCTCTCTCTCTCTCTCTTTGTCCGTTTCTGGACTTTTCTTCCCCTTCATTACTGCACGACGGATACATTATTAGTTGAGATTTATGCGGGGTGCAGATTAGAATATTGCATTATATAGTAATCAATGGCCGGCGAACGTTCGTGTCAATGTTTAGTCCACGATCGGCGATAGGTTCCCACGATTAATATATCGCATTTTTCTTTCCGCACCGGACAATGCATATAACACTTTCTCTGAAATGTGATACATATCTCCCTAACATTCAAAACAGCGAACAATTACGACCTGCGATCTAATATTCTCTCTTATAAGATAGCAGAAATTAATCATTGTATCATATCCGGTTTGTATTTATGTTAATATTTAAAAATATCATCATTATAATCTTTTATTATTTCTCTAGATTTTATAAAAGATATGTGAATAATTTATTTTAATTGATAATTAATTCAACAATACGTTTTTTAAAATCATTTTCACTTCTTTAACTATTTCTAATTTCTTAATTATTATAGAAATTCTAGCGTGAATATTTGAAATGTACATTTAGAAAAGCCAATTTTGTTTAAATTTCATAGAAAATTATTTAACCTTGAATCTTTCTAAAATCACGGCTATGTGCGGAGAATGAGAAGAGTGAGAAAGTGCGTATAAGCGAAATTGATTTTAAGAGCCGTGGTTCATCTAACTAGTAGCGGCGTTATCGTGGAATCGAATTAAGCAAATACGGAGAAAGTACGCCTACTTTACATCTGCTCTAATTTAGATTGCTGCAATCGTCTGTAAATACATTGAAACCGTTTCTCTCACATCTTACGCTTATCTTGCGAAAGCAGAAAGCGTTTTCGTTTTCTTTTAACCTGTAAATGTGGATATATCGATAAGATATATCGTGTAATATCGTATAAAGATGTGTCGTGGGATATGAACTTTTATGTATATATCAATTATTTTGTAATAATTGCAGCTAAATAATTGTTATGTAATAATATTTGAAACAAATCTCCCATAAGCCAAATATATGATTTTTTTTAGAAATATTAATTAAAGTTAATTAATACACACAGGTAATTAATCTCATTTCAATCTTTTATCTCTTTCCACTTTTGTCTGTGGAAAAAGAATTGTCGAAGTTAATTTTTAATTGATTAACTGATGTTTCGATGACGTTAAAGTTAATTGTGTTGTAAGAAACATTCAACTGGATATATGAAACCTCGAATCATAATTGTATGCCTGCGCGATGCAAATTTCATGCGTGTAATTTTCTTAGATAGAGAGATCGTTATTTACGATCATTCGACATTTATAAGCCTCGCATTCTTCATTGACGCAGAAACTTTGTGAGTTCGACTACGATTAAATAGTATCCTGTTAGTGGCATTTCATGCCTTCCAGTGTGTTCTATCTTCGTGAGTTTTGTGTTTTACAAGCACATACGAGATTCCAAACAAGCCGTGACATTATTCTGCTTGTCATTTTTTATCTGCTGGAGACTGGATGTCCACTTCAGAGGTTTGAGAGTCACTCTCGAGATCTAACAATGAGTAAAATACTCCAGCAAATGTTATCGTCCGTCTATATCTAATCCATCTATCTATCAGCATTTAATAGAGAAACTTTCCTAGCTTGAACTTTTCCTAGCTCCAGTCACGAGATCCAATAAACAGCATTCGATGATAATAATAATTAAAAAAAAAAAAAAAAAAAGATTAATATATGAAAAGGATATAAAATCCCATGAGGTAACGTTAACTGAGAATTAACTAAGAATTGTCGGCGCAATTTATCTTTGATGCAGCACTCGTCGTTAAATCCAGTTTTGAAAGAAGTTCCTCGGGAGCTTCTATGCGTCGTGCTTCCTCGTGCTTCCTCGCAAGGAATTTTTACGTGACGCATGCACTCCGATGTGGCTGGTTTACGACCCGCCGAACTTTCCATATGCCTGTAACGGTCCGCGCTACCAGTCGACACAGTATGCCAACCGACTATCTAAGTACTGTTACCTGCTCCATCTCGCAGGACACGCATATACGCGGCCAACGGACCGGCGAACAACGAGGAGCTTCCTCGAGCGAATCGCACCGCGACTGTAACGCATGCCATTCTTCATCAATGGCATCCCGCGTTGAGATTAATCGGTCGCTTGACGACAAACTTGTTGCTGTTAAATCCAACAGAGTCACATTAGACGTATTATCTGCCTAGATTATATAAAAAAATCAAAGACTTTTATTATAACTTGAACACAAAATGCATTAAAGTTCTTCTAATTCTTATTATTAATTTCTGGAATACATCAAGAGTATGTATGTGTTTTATATCTCGAGATAAACCACATACGAAAGTTATTATACTTATTATTACTTATTATTACATGGGAACGGTTTTGCTGAAGCAAAAATTTAGCCGGCCTAAAAATTTAGTTAGATATATGTATCTGAAAATAAAATTGAAAATGAAAAATTTTGTTGGGCTATTAAAATAATTATAAAAATTTTATATTTTCTAGCAAACAGTTTTCCTAGTTATTCATAGTTATTTTGATGGTCCAATAAAATTATTTTCAAATGTATATCTACATAGTCAAATTCTTAGATACTTCTATAAAACTATTCTTTCCGTGCGTAGTTGCTTAATTTCCAACAGGAATCTCGGCTGTGATTTTATTTCCATAGCGAAAACCGTGTCCGTAAAACTTTCGACCTGATTTGTAACCGAAGCGACATGATCTTCCCCAATGAGCGCGTTACCTTCTTTTATCTTAAGCGTCTCAATATACGAATCGCATGCGGCGAAAGCTCTCTATTTTTATGGGAACATCTCGAACGCATTGTCGAGGAGGCCAATTGAGAAATTATCCGCGCCTTAGTTTTGCTTCCGTAAATCCGTGGTATTTCAGGCGTGGTATGATTCGCTCAACGACGATTAAGCCGCGAGTTAAGAAGCGAGTTCGTACTCGTTGCCGATTTGGCGCGCGTTCTCCTTGCGTTCCGCAAATTAGCGGCGAATTCGCCGTTGCTGGCACATCTCATTTGCCAAGAGTATATGAGTCGTCGCGGCTATCTTTCTTCCGACTGACTCGTAAAAAGAACGATCGACTCTCGAAATCGTGGCTGATCGCTGTCGACCGCGACGATTAACATTTCACGGCCTCCGACTCGGAAGAAGATAGAGCGTCGTGATTTTTTTGTTATCGACAATTGTTCCGCGCGCAAAAAGCGAAGACATGCCGGCAAAGAAAATGATTCCGGATCGATCTGGATAGTTCTCAACATTGGCTTGCTGCTGGACCAGTTTATGATTTTAAATCGTATGTAGAAAACGGTACATTACAAAGTTTCAATAGACGGTTAAGTAGATACATTTTTTCTTGATTAATGGATCTTAGATGAAAATTACGAAATAAATAAGAATTGAAAACTGAACTAAAATTCTATACAAATATGTACGCCCTATTTCTAATGCTTTCTAAAGATTTTTTAATAAATTCAGAAGTGATTTCTTCTTCGTGAAAATATTGAGCTATAAAATGCTGAGTTATAAAAAGATTAATTAATTTTGTTTAATAATCGCAAATTGTACATGTTTTTACTTGCGACTATGATTACTCTGGATTGTTTCAGCAATTTAGATTTAAGTATTCGAGCAACAATTGCACCGTCGCAATTAGGCAAATTAGGCTCCATTACTGAGGGAAAAATATGCACGCATTACGCAGATTCGAGCAAACGACGCAATGGAATACGTTATATGGTTCGTTCTGCTCGGTAGAACATATCGCTTCTGCTCGATCCATCGATCATCGTACTACGTTGATCATCGCGTTACGGCCGGCCGCGCACGATCGACGCTCGCTTTTCACTCGAGAATGTCCCGGCCTGCCTCAATCTATATGCTCCCTTTTCGTCGCGCGTTTTTCCCCGCGATCGTTGATCCGCGAGAAGAAGAGAATCGATTGGCTTTCTCGTCACCTTCGTGCTTTCCTTGAAACCTGGAATATTTCCCTGGCGACGTGACTTAACCTTCGATGGACAAATTAGGACGCGGAGATGACGAGACTTGAGAGTCTCTAATTATTCTATCTATCGTGGGAAGAGGAAAGAGGCTATGTATCAGCATACAATGTTATTACGAAGATATACATCAGCATAGAATAAATAAAAATTATAAAAATATGTATCTATCAATCTATCGTGAACGAATTAATTTCCAAATTGTCGATTTTTTTTCAATTTTTCCAATATTTTAAATATACTTTACATTAAAATTAAGATATTGATTTACATATTGTAAAATAATGACTTTATTTAGAGAAAAAAAATACATATGTTGATATTTAACTTTACATTTATGAAATTGTGTAATTGCCTTACTTAACATTTACAGAGGTGTAACGCTGTAAACACCATTCTCGATTCATTATTCTTCGGTAGACTTTCGCAAGACATGAGAGGTGCTCTGAGACACGACAGAATGACGTTCACGTGTTGTGTTTCTCAAGCCACTTAATTTCATAATGCCGAAACGCACGGGTACATACGCGTCTTCGATATCAAGAACACTGACATATGAATGGAAACTATCGGTGAGGTCTTGCCCTCTCTTATTTTTTCTCTCCAAAGCATCATCGTCTAGAACGTCTCCCAAAGATTTCGACATTCTAATCATCTTTCAACGATTTCGCGACAACAATCGCGCGATTCTCATATGAAACCGTTATATTCAAATACGACATTGTTTGAAAATATTTCGGATAGTTGATTTCATCGACAAAATAACGATCAATAATTTAAGACTTACATAATGTCGACAATAAACGATCATTGATAGAAACCATCGTATTCTGGATTATAACAAAATTGTTGATTCATCTTGATGTGATTTTTTAATTTACGATAAAGCAATTTTATAAAAATTTTGAAAGTTTAATATTCTCAAAATTAGAAATTTTTATTACAGCATTTAATATATACGGAATATGAATTTATAACTCTTTTGGCAAGTTTTTCCACAGGATTAAATGATTTATTTTTTATTAATTTTGCTCTATTATTTTATAAAATAATTTTTGTTATGTTAAATAAGGAAATTATATATTATAAAATATGATATATTATGAAATGTTAGTTTAATTGAATATTTGTTATAGAAATATTTTATATCAAAGTTTTATGGAAAGAACAGTTTTGCAGAAGTAGCTAAAATTTTGGACAGATATAGATCTGAAAATAATTTTGTTAGATCACCAAAATTATTATGCAAGATGGTTAAGCATTCTGATAATATTACAATTTTTTATATTCTATTATATTGAGTTTCGTTTATAACGTTCAACATAATTATTTTGACATAATTATTTAATCCGACAATGTTATTTTCAGATTTATATCTGACCAAATTCTTAAATGCTTCAGCAAAACTTTTCCTGTGTAAGAGTCAATTTTTCAAGAGTTGAGAAATCTTACTTATTCTAAAAGAAAGCGCGATGCATTTAAGAAAGGTGACGTGCGAACAATGCATAACTCGCGATTTCTTTGAGAAACAATGATAGCTTGCAAAACGACTGGTCTACTGTGCTCGTGCTTTTCTACTGACCTCTTATAAATCTATATGTGCGCCTTTCACACGCCTAGTCGGCTTTGTAGAAGAGAATTCGTCCGCCGAATTGCACTGGGTTACGCGATGTTTCACTTTATATCGCGGGCCGTGAGAATTGTCGCACAATACTGGGCCCGAAGGTGGCTCGGCCGACACAATAACAACGAGGAAATGTGAATTAGCCCGTCGTATGGTTAATTACCAGCTTTAAAATCTATCGTCGCGACACAGAGCAATCGTCTGTCGCGCAGAACTGTGAACCAGAACGCGGCGCGACACATCGAGTTTGTCCCCAGTTCTTAACCAGGCATTGAAATCTCCGAGGCCGTGCATCGCGTACGCGTTATATGAGACGCCTTAAAATCTCCACTCACTTTTCAATTTTATTTTTTTTTTGATCGATCTAGAAAAGATTTGTTCCTTGTGAACATGATAATACATTTTTTCAATTTTTAACATCACACTTATATTTTAAGTTTGATTTAAAATTTTATTAGAATATAAATTTATTATATATTCTAATACCTCGGATTACAAATTTAATTATTTAAGTAAATTGAGAGCATATAATCAAGGGAATTTACTACATTGGGTGAATTTTTGATCGATCGATTCGTGACCGGAATAGCTATTGGGCGGTAGGTGCCTTGACGGAAGTCGAGAAGCGGTTCCGGAAATGAGAGCTACGGCGTTAACTCGGTTTCCCTCGGCCTCTGGGATGTGGGTTAGGTCGCGCTGGGTTAAAGTCTTCTTCTTCGAGGGTCCGGGACAATCTCTATGATGATAATCTGCGTCGACAATTTTTCTCGACCTTTTGTCATGCAAGATTTTACGTTACCAACAAGTTTTACGTGGAATGGAAAATAGAGAGAGATGATGATTAGCGCATGGGGTAATCGGTTATTGTCTATATATGTTATTTGTATAATAGTAATACTATACAATGTTCAGATTTTACAATATTTTAGTAACAAGCATAATTGCGCGCTGCATTCAGCAATTTTCAAGACTTTTATGCCGTCCTCACCGCTTTCGTTGTTCTGCAAAAGAGAAATCCCTACGAGAGCTTTGCGTTAAACGATTAAGTTTTCTGTGGTTACTTTTAAAAAGGAAGTATGCGAGAAACGCGACCACGGCACGGTCGTGCCGTGCACCGGTGCACGTGCCTTTCTAAAACGCAAACCCGATCGCAGATGGCCTGCGGCCGTTCGAAGGGTTTCTTCGTGGTTAAAACTCACGAAGATCGCAATAGAAAAGCCGTTGGCTCTTGCTGCGCAATCGCAAAACATAGCGAAACGTGCGTTCACTTATATTACACATGATATTTTAGAATCATTTGGTTTTTTTTTTAAATTTAACTAGAAATTAGCTAGAGATTGAGTCAATTAAAGATCATTTGATCATCTCGAGTTTTCTTTAATATAAAAAATTGATATAAAATTGAGATACAACAATGTTCTTGGAAACTGGAAATTTTGATATGATTGTACATGAACAATTCAGATTATATTATGGGAACTTTTTGATCCTGTTTTGAAATTCTTTCCACAATAATTATACGTTCAACACGTTTCAACACGTTTTTCTTTAACCGATTATTATAAGCCATTGAATGCTAATGAAAGTTGATTCGTAATAATTTAAATCATCGCCCAATTGGAATTATCGAAGAGTCACGATAGAACGTGGAAAAAATGACCGAGTGTTATGTTCAAACATATATTTTAACGTTCAAATGATAGACGCGAACAATGGCAAATACTCATTAATTGCAATTGGCGGAAAAGAGTGCTGTAGCTCATTAAAAGAGCGACAAATGAGTTGACATCTATTATCGCGATAATGACGACCATTTTGTTTAGACAATTTGCGGTTTTAAAACATTAAGACTATACTTACATGTAGTTTTCATTTGATTTATTTTAATTCTATATATTATACTTTTCAATATTTTACAATTATATAAACGTATAAAAAAAAAACATACATTTAATCATGTTATAGAAATACATTTTTTTATTCTTTGTTAGTTTGAATTACACGAGATAATTGAATTATTTAATTTCTTTTTATTATTATTATTATTGTATTATTATACAAACTGAAACACAGTTCTTTTTATATTTATATTTTACTTAAGAAGAATAGTTGATAAAAGATATTTTGCTGATGTAAACAGTTCAAATAATATATCGGGATACTTTAAGCAGAATCTCGACGATTGTGACGGTTGTAGGAAGTGCAAGTAATAGAAGAGGGATGATGCGGGAATCGAGGCAGGAGAGCATCATGGTCCGATGGTCACGGCTCGCGGACAAACGGACCACCATCGCCATGCTCGTCGGCCGGTTCGCGAGTAAATCTCAGCAATTTCTCCGTAATGGTTGCCAGAGACTGGAGACGCCATTACCATACGCCCTGATTTTTCTCGTCAAACCGACCGTGACGGTTAACGTTGTTTGCGCTCGCATGCGATCCCAAAAGTCGCTCGGTGCGTTGAACCTAGCGAGCTTTCGAACTTAGCGAAAATTCAAACGTTCGATTATTTAGCATGTGAAAGTGTCGAGACATTTCAATAACTGTTTCCCGCTAAAAGTAATTTCCGTTATAGAGTCTCACAATACTTATTACTTACCTTCCGCATTTCGCGGAAGGGAATATGCGCGATTGCGCGAATGCTAGAGCCAAGGATGATCGTTCCTTGCTAATTTTCTGGAATGTATCGTGAATATTTTGTGACTTTCGCATTACGCGAAATGCGAATCGTTTCTTCAAAGGTATACTTAAAAATCAATAGAATACATACGTTTTACTTTTAGATTCAAAATTTTAATGACGTACCGAAATTATTTCAAGTTTAATTGAACGTTTTATTTTGCAATAATTAATTATATTTTATATCTAATCAACTATTTTAAAATGTTTAATTGCCGTAGTGAACTTAATGTCATGTCGTCAAATATGTGAAGCTGTCGAGCACAGAAATTGCGGGGGCATTTCCTGTCGGTCGCGGATTTTTGAAAACGCGCCACCAATTAGCAATGTTATCGGGGAGATTGTTATATATTTTCATCACATATATACTTTACCGTAACGTGTCATTATATAAAAAATATTTCTCGGTCCACTTATGCAACGTTTACGTAATGTTGTTACTCGCGCAGAACGATCGACACAACACGCTTGATAATTTAGCAATACCATATAGAGGGTATGCAATCCGTAAAGTAACGCTATCCGATTTTTCCTATTCTCGTTACTTTAACTTGCTTCTCGTCTTCATTCGTTTATATTCCATTCCTTTTATCGTGCATATAAATTTCGCATTTTCTATCCTTTCTCTCGCGATATCGCGATATCCAGAAAGACGCAGATTCGCGATATCGTCGCCGATCAGTTGGTCAATCGACCGAGCGAGGAAATAGAAATGTGAATCGCGAAGATTTATCTTTTCCAAGACGCCTCGTTCGCTTTATGCAAAGCATCTCAATGATGTCGTGATCCTTGATAAACCTGTATTATTTGCAGTTTTTCAATGCTAAGGAATTCTACGCGTCCTCTTATGGCTTCGCAAAAGTTTTAATATCTTATAGCTGCTTATAAATTTTGCTGTCGGCTTTCCGATTTGTCGCGACACAACACTATTTTAGTTAGCGATTTTTAAAAAGCATGATTGATAATTCACAGTTTGTGTAGGATTTCGATGTTTGTGTAGGATCTTTGCGGTGTTTTTAATGTAATTAAATGTGATCATATTATTTATTTATTATTTTTGACTAATGAGAGATATTGAAAAGAATTTAGAAGCAGGAATGAAAAAAATTTTGATTATGATTTGATTATTATAATTGAAAAATGATCATTTTCAACCAAATGAATTCCAAGATGAATTTTACAAATAATTTACTTCCTAAGTTCTTAATTATAAAATTGAACAAACAATTGACTTGATTGATAAGAAACTCGAAAATAAAAATCTAATTCGTAATATTAATACTTTATAAGATTTTACATAGTGTTTAATAGGATTATCCGGAACGAGTTTGTGCTCCAATAAAAATATTTTTTCGTTTTATTCTTTCCAGAGTTACGAGAAATCTTGTGATTAAAAAAAAACCTATTTTTCTCAAAAAATATACGATATATATATATATATATATATCTTGTTTGTATATTGTTTTGTTTACTTAATTTATGTATAATGAACATGTGATTGACCAATACACGGAAAGAATTTTGCTAAAGAATTAAAAATTTAATGAGATATAAATCTAGAAGTTTTATTGGATCATCAAATTAATTATATGGAACGCTCAAATATGATAATAATATTGCAATAATTTTTGATATTTCAGTAACCAAATTGAATATTCTATATAATTATTTTGATGACCCAAAATTATTTTCAGATCTGGTCAAGTTTTTAGAGCCTGCAGCAAAATTGTTTTTTTTTTCGTATACTGATACCAAGAAAAATAAAAAAGATATCTAACAGAATTACGTTTATAGGACTCCTTTCGAATCAGGCCGGTAATATATACCGCCTCTTTCCTCATCTTGTCGGGTTTGCTATTTAATATTATTTCTTGATTTAATTTATATGCAAATAGCATGCGCGCACGCACATACACACGAAAATTGAACGCGCGCGCGCGCGCGTGTGTGTGTGTGTGTGTGTGTAATATAAAAATACAATTATTTCTCGGATTCTGTCTGATAAAAAAAAATCAATATTTTACATCTCTCCGATAATGTCATGTATTATCTCATTGTTGAAGAATCTCGCTGACTTTGAGTCTTATTAAATGTGAAACGCCAACTTTTTGAACGATACATACCTATTCGGGTACCCTGCCTGGATATGGGAGGTACCACAGCGTGTACATCGTGTATCTATAGTGTGGTTCAAGGTCGAACGGTATACGTTGAAGACGATAGCCGTAAGATACGCGCGTAGGTGCATTAACCCTTCGAAGAGTCCGCCACCACGCGACGTATAGCTATAGTTCCAAGAGTAGCATAATACTGGCGCTTGTAAAGAATAAGCCGGACTAACGAACGTTCCTTGAACGTCGAGAGGTAGAGGAAAGTAAATAATCTAATATCCTATCGATGTCGACACACTTGTTATGAGAAAAACACGTTTTACAACTTAGTAATTTTCTTACACTAAAAAAGAATTGTACCTAATTCGCGATACAAAGTATATAATAATTTGCTGAATGAAGTGCGCAAACACGTCAATTTTAGTATGGCTAAATGTATCCGCGTTTGTTTCATTTGATCATGTCACTCGAGCATTAAATTCTGGATCTTTAGAAATTTTCTTTCAAAAAATTAGGCTTCCGGACTTAATCGTCCCGTCTTCTTGAATACAGGCCTCATTTGGCCTCGTGCCTTAAGGTAATCCGGCGAGTGATAGTTCTCCTGGTACCGTGAGCGAACTAATAATACCGTTACGTGACTATTAATGAGCCAAGAAAATTCGGGGTATAAATGAGCGATGACTTGTATTTAATTCCTGCGCAGTTCAATTTTCGTCCGTTGTAAAAATAGTACTTAAAGCTTATGAAATTAAGATATTAAGATAATATTTACATTAAAATTATATAATCTCAGTTTCTTCCTTCTTATACTTGTAAGAAAATTCCTTCCCCAAAAAGTTTCAGCAACTCGTAGATTCGTGTGAATTTGTATAAACACAGCAAATCTTTCATCAGGATTCTAATGCAAATTTTATACATCGTAATACCTGACATAAAATTAAGACGAAGGTGCATTGTAAAAGAAGTTATATCCGATTTCGCATCTTCTCACGTATAGGATACAAAGTTGCTAAATTCTGATGTCAAACGAGATTGTTCGCCCCCGCACTTTTCGAGACACGCGAGTTTTTGTTGAAAGAGAATATCCACTACTCACTCATAGTTGCGTGTATTCTTCTCTACGAACGAGCACTCTGGGCCATGGTGCCGAGGAGGAAGTCCGGCCGCACCTCGCTGGGAGTGCACCTGGCTGCCGTGCGTAAACGCAACGCTCGTGTGAGCGAGCGTTTCCCTCGACCCTTCGTCGTAGGCGTATCCAGAATCCACGGAATCCGGCGTCTTACGAATCGATCATGTTCCGCGCAAGAGATGAGGAAAGGGAGGAAAGAGAAGGAGAGGAAAGGAGGAAAGAATCGCAGGATTCTGCACTGTCTGCACGGACCTCGCGAGTCGCGCGGGCGGCGAACGTGGAAGGCTGCTCCGGCTTCTCTTCACCGTTAGCTCGGCATCGCGGTCTTAAAGTCGACTGCGAGAACCAAGCACGGCCGCGTCCGTCCTCGGCCCCCCGTAGAAATCTTGTCTCGTGCCAGCATCGCGGCAGCAGTGGTAGGGCGATCGGGTCTTCGGCGATAGGCCTCCCCCGTGGGCCGGACAGAATATAAATGCCTTGACGAGGTTTGCCGACGGCGGAAAAACCTTGTCGAGGGCGGAGTTGACCCTTGACGGCAGTCCAGCCGTGTCCAGATCCAATGCCGGGCATCAACTTACAATACCGACGATGTTTTAAAGCATTCTGTTCATCAAACATCCATCTCGAGGAATGTATTTCGTGAAATGTAATATTATTAGTTTGCGTGTATGTATTTATATTATTAAAAAAAAAATATGCATGAAAATGTAGTGATAAGAAAGGATTTGTATCTTAATCGATGAAAATTATCTAACTGCATTCTTGAACATTTCCTTACAATTGTTTAGTCTATTGATAGTCTCAATTTAGGTTTCAAAAAATATAATTCTAATTATTATAAAAAAATTTTTTTCTTTAATATTTTATTTTGATTGTGACTGATAAGTAACTGATAAGTAAAAAATCTGCTGAAAAAGGGAAGAAATTATACAAATCATCAGTCAAATGAGTACAATTTTAAAGTTTTCAAATTTCCTGTCATTTTATGTGAAGTTGATATTTAATTTTTTGAAACAAAGAAAACTTGAACATTTTTATTATTATAATTTAAACGATTTGATATCAAATTATTTAAATTTAACTGAGCGTTTAGATACACTTTCCTATATTTTTTTAAACAATAAAACGTTTCGAAGGGAATGAGTTCTTCTGTTGTCATTCACCTGTTGCTTCCTCGGCTATCACGTCGTCAAGGCAGTTGCACGTGACAAGATTTTGTAAGCGCATTGCGTATATTCCAAATGTCGATGCAATTGTGTCTTTAGTTTCGCATGCGTTACTATTGCACCGTAACCTAATTTTCTATCGCAAGATTTGATAAATCATCGTAATCAACACGTCCGAGTCAAGTCTGGTGAAAAATTTTTCATTTATTTGAATGTTTCGATCGATTCATTATATATTTTACATTTTCTAAAAATAAAATAAGAAATAAGCGGAAAAAGTTTGTTTCTAAGAAATTGAAATCTTAAGGAGAGATAAAAAAATCAGATTTGCTTCTTTATCTTCAACTTGTTGCCCAGTTACAAATATATGAAATATGAGAATGTAGAATAGTTAAAAATAGAGATAAATTCATATAACATTGCAGAGTTGTAACGCTAATCATAATTTTATTACTTTATTAATGCACGGGAATCAACTTCAGTGATTCTAATAATATTGATTTAATAGATAGAATTAGCACGGCTAAATGTTTATATGCTGGTAATAGGATACAACATATTCATCTTCTATGAACTCGTCGACTGCAGAAATACGGAATATGCGGGAAATACGGAATATGCGGGAAATACGGAATACCGTTACGTGAGTGGATGTTAAAATGTAGAAATTATGCTTGCGGGAGGCAAGTGATTACTAAATCGACGACCGACACCACAAACCTACCCGTTTGACTTCAGCGTCCAACATCTCTTCGTCACGCGAACACCAATCGAAGATTTTCTGTCCTGTATTTATAGACGCATCTACGATCAACAAGTTTATGCATAAAAACCTTCATATAAACCAAGTTTATAATTATAGCCATTTGATGGAGCGTTTAGAAAGGCGTTCATCTTGGCAGGAAAATACAGACACGTGAGATCGGCTGTGGAGCAGACACCAAAATGAAAGACAATGAAATGAAAGACTCTCTCTCGAAGACAATCTCGTTATTTCACGATATACAATCGGTTTTCATATCTCGTTTCAGAGTCGGGCCTGGCTTTCCAGATTCCGTTCGCACGTGCTTACTGCATCAAAAATTACAGGTAACGCGAATTGCCAAATATTTTATGTAATACTTATGTAACTTGTATGCTCGCTCTAAGTAAAAATCCCATTGTCATTGTTCTTACGTTTTGTGCACGCAGATGATGAATTGCTGTATAACCAGGAAAAAGGCAAGGGAGGAGAACGCGCACAGGTCTCAGAGTATAGAAATTGAAGATGTAGAGGAGACAGGTAGGATTCGATGATTTAATTATGTTATATACGCAAAATGACGAAGAAAATAAGATTGTCTTAAAAATTCTCGATCTGATTCGTAGAATCAGAAGAGGAAGAGGAATTTTTCGAGTGCACAAGCGAGGAATTGGCGAACGAAGAGGTTTCGTCAACAAAGCCGCAACTGAAGGCGAAGCACCTGCTGTGGAACAAACCCGCGGGAAGATTAGCCAAACACCCTTCGCTCAGGTGATTTTTTTTTTTCATGAATTACGACCGCAAATTAGACGAGATTTATGTCGATTGCTTAAAGCCTAAAATTATTTGCGATATTATCAAAGAGATCTTTTCTCGATTTAAGAAGTTGAAATATCTCGACTTCACTAATTGAAGGTAGAAAAAAATAAAAAATATTATTATTGCAGCATTTGAAAATATATGAAATTTTTTTAATGTACTATTTTATATTTTATATTAATATATCAGTATAAAAAATATATAGAATACTAATAGTTGCTAGTATTCCTTGTATCTTGTCTAGTAGAGATAAATTTAAATATTTCGAAAACAAGCTTGAAGAGACATATTGTAACTCAACAAAATGGAAATTGATGATGTATAGGTTGATTCAAACTGGAGATCCTCTTTATCTACCAATCACACAGGATCCTGTACCAAAAACGGAGGATCAGTTGGAGGAGGACGCGCAGGTGATGATGCAGCTCGGTACCGACAAGTACGCATCTGAGATGAGGGCTCGAATGATGAGCGCGTCCCTATTATCCGACATGGAATCTTTCAAAGTGCGTATAATATGTTAATTTTAAATCTGACGATATATTTCATGAGGTATATCTATTTTTATTAATTGATAATATTACACAGGCGGCAAACCCTGGCGCGGTCTTGGAGGACTTCATTCGATGGTATTCACCGAGAGATTGGATCGAAAATGAGAATATTGATGAATGGGGACAAGCAAAGGGTTGGTATCTCTTTCTGTGATACAATATAAAAAAATATTTTAAATGTAAATTTCTGAAATTAACTTATTTAAATCAAATAATATTTTAATGTGAAACATATGAATTTTTTTTTCTTAATGATTTTCTAAAAATTATTTTTCATTAAGGAAACTTTCTCACGAAAATTGATAGCGATATGAAAAGTTTACAAGGATATTTTAAGCTGAAAGTAAAACATAAGGTTACATAAAAATTGAATGTTCTTTTTTTAACAATAAATTCTTTTTATTTGGACAATTTGAGCAATTTTTTTCAATAAAAATGTCGAGAACCATCAGTTTGAAATTGACATATGTAAAAATATAATTTTTTTATTTTAAACACTTGCAATATATTTTGAATTTTAAATACAGGCTCTTTATCGCCGCGGATGATGATTCCTGATAATCCGTGGTCAACTACATGGGCGTCGGCGCAGCCAGTTCCCGCACACCGACAGAAACGATTGTTCGACGACACGCGAGAAGCAGAGAAGGTTCTGCATTACCTGTGTTCAAAGCGAATAGGCCAGATCGCGCAGCTCTTACTGCCGACTCTGATGCACGCCGCGGTTTATACCTTGAGTTCGCAAAAACAAGAAGCTTTACCGAATCTGCCCAATGCCGCGCAAACTATGCTCGATGTATTGCAACATGTGACAAAACCAATTCATCAAAAATTGCGATTATATGAGGTATATCTAATGTATTTTTATAATCCTAATTGTCAGATCAATTTTCATTAATTATTTATTTATATACATTTAAATATTTTATTTATTATGTAATGATATATATATATATATATAAAATTGTATATACAGATAAATAGGATTTTATGGATAAATATTTAAATTTTTAATCTTCAGGAGATCACACGCGATATTGAGAATGTGGAAGCACTGGTCGCGCAAGTGAATTCATTGCAGCATAAGCTGGGTGGAAAGAACGACTCTAAGGAATTTACATCCTTCTTGATACAATTGATGCGAGGGAAGGAGGTGAATGTGCCCGGTGGCTCCAGAGGAGATATCGGGGCTCGAATAACGACGATGTTTCGCGACGCTCAAAAGGTATATTTTTATATATTATTGTTTCGTTTGTGAAAAAGTGAAGAGAGACAGTTTGATGTTTATGATTCAAAAATAAAACATTTTGGCTTTATTTCAGGCCGCTCACATGATGACGTCCGTTAGTAACACTAACAAGGATACTACAGATGCGGAAGATGGTCGATACAAAACATTCCCCGAGCCGTCATGCAAAGAATTCATTTTACGGGCGATAATGCCGCGACCTTCGCCAGCTTCTACACCGCAGCCACAGCGGTTGTACGTTTGTCTTAAACGAGATCACATTCGTTTAGCCGGATTCTTTTCCGAAGATACGATATTTCTATAATGTCGATCGAAAAACATGAGATTTATGTAATTTTTATAAAAAGAAAATCATGTGCATTCTGGATTTACATTCTAATTATCAATGATTTCGAATCGTTACGTTGTACTTCGTTTACTTCGTTTGCTTCATTGCAGTTTAATTTTTCCTACAAATCAATTTGCGATTTTGCATCCATTTTATGAATGGAAACAAGCGCAAAAAACCAATCACATGTGATGTGATGTGCTATGTGTGATGTTTTTCAGTAATGCGAATTTATTTTTGTCCATCTTACTGCGTGTTGTGAATATATAGATATATTTTATAAAAATATTTATTTGGATTTGGATTTGGATTTGGATTTTATATCTTTTGTTATTATATTAGTTAGAAATTTATTGCACATGTAAAAGTAGCAGAAACTATAAAATTATATTTTATTGTGTCGAAAAGGATAGTTAATTCAACAAGGATATTCTTTTTTCGAATTTAAGTGGTGTAAATAGAGAATCCCGCACGATATGATCGATCTCCTCCAGAGCCAACTGAGCGTGAAGCTGTAACACGGGATCATTGTCATTGTCGCGCAGATGCTTTAATCCGCGATACAGATCGATTAAATCGCTACCGAGACTGTTCAACGTGTCTCGACCAAGGCCACGAAACAAAAGCGTGGCAACCAATACGGCGGCGCGCCGACATTCGGGCATTTTGTCTGATTTTATTATGCATCCGATGCAGTAGAGGATCTGAAAGAGTTAAAATTAAACTTAAAGAATAGTTTCTCCAGGGCTTTAACTGAATTTCTTATATATACGTACTTCAATGAGAATGTTTCCTAGACGGAAGTTCAGTACTTTGCAAAGTTCTCCTAAGCAAGAGAGACTGGAGGCTCGTACCAGAGGATCCGCGTCACGAGTCGCGCACAAAAAACCGTTAATCAATGTGTTTTTGTGAACCACGCTCATTTCACCTACAAAATGTCACATTTTCATTATTGTCGATTCTTATTCAAAACTTGTATTAGGATCTTAAGAATCACTGCTAATTGCATGATGTTGTATGATGCATCCTGTTTTATCATTTCGTTGGACTTATGTGTCCAGCGTTTTAATAATAACTTGTTGTAATGATACACTTTTGTTGTATCATGAAATTAAATCATGTTTTGTATAGAAATAGAATAAGATTGAGATAAAAGAGAGATTCATAGAAAATTTTAGCTGTACATAAGAACAATAAAGAAAGGATTTCTATGTACCCAAAGCTCTCGTTGTTTTAACTAATATTTCCCCGAGTTTTATCCTAGTTTCGATAGTTATTTCTGCACGATTCGGCATATCAATATATTCAGGCATCAGCGTTTCTATGACTTCTTTCGGGAATGCAGTTGCCAATGCGCATAATCCATTGATAGATGCAAGATATATAAACGAGTCCTCGTGTTTCAAATTCTCCTGTAATCAAATACACAAGTGAGATAAACTTGCAATTGAACGCACAATAAGTGAGTGATCGAAATATTAGCACCTGGAATAAACGCAAAATAATCGCTTTCCGTGCAACAGCAAAAGGATCTTTATTCTCGATCAATCTCGTGAGTGTTATGAGACCATGGGCCCGAACAGGAAGTAACGGATCCGCGAGATCTCTCAAAGCTTCATCAAATATTTTCGATGTGATCGAACTTATAGATAAATCTTGGTAATATTTTTTCTCGGATTCAGCTTGAGATTTTTCATTGGAATCATATGTCAGAATGCAGGCAAGCACTTCGTCGATCAACGATTTAAGTTGTATTGGTATGTTCAAATTCTTGCGATGATCTTCTAAAAATATGCTGAAATCTTTGAAGAGACCAATCTCGAGTACAGTAGTTTTTTCCATTAGAATCATTTTTATTAGCATCAAGCTAATATATAGCATCTCGCATTCAGTCTCTTCAGTTTTATCCAGATGACTTTTCATATATCCGTCGAACAATGACTTTATAAACGACAACAATGGTTTAGGATTTTTTATTTGTGCCTCCTGAACGGTACTTGTACTAGCTAATTGCGATAGAAGTTTATGAGCTGTTAATTGTATTGCGATGCGTTCTATTTTATCGTCTTCTGTTTCCAGCATTTTCTTTTGTTCCACTTCATCACTCAATTTGTTTACATTTGATAGAAACTTTAACATGTAACAAAATAAGCTGGGAGACAAATCCTTAGTGGTGGATATTAAATCGAAAATGGTATCAGCTAATTCCTCATAGTCTAAATGTTCATTTAAGCCAGTAATTTCAACACCACCGGTTGACCCAAATTCCAATGTCACATAATCTCCAAATCTTGTTAATGTATCATGTCCTAAAAAAGCTGAAAATAGTTTTTCTCGCATTGTCTCTTCTTCGAGTATTTTTAATAATAGTCGTCGTAAATTTGTTTTTAGTGTGCATGCGCTTTCGCGGACTTTGTCATACAAGCAAAAAAGAGGAATGGCAACGTGCGAGATAACTTTGCAAGGTAGATGTTTGAACTTGGCGTCTTCTGTCAGAAAACATTTTGCTAATCTTTCTATACATTGTTCTATCTCCTTTTCAGAGGCCGTGTGCGATTCCTTCGTTATTAAAGGTAGACAAATGATTTTTACAATATATTTCTGACAAACATCTGGATTGTAATCATATAGAGCTTTAATACAGCAATTTGCTATTGTTGAACTGTACTTGATTTTATCTGAGGAAAGCAGATCTAAAATCTAAAAAGGAAATTATATAATTCTGACGTATTGTTTTTTCTTTTTTATAAACGGATATACATGCATTATATATATATTTCTTTTTAAAATAGTTTCTAGCCCACCTGTGGACATATTGCTTCATAATATTCACCAATATTCTTTCCATGCGACATTGTTATTAATCTGGAAATTGTATCTAATTTCTTCCAATCTGCTCCCAAGTCTAAGCCATCTTCATAAATTGCAGTGATTAACGATAATACTCCATTTGGTTGTATAAGTATCTTAATTAGATAATTCTGAGTTTCTCTACGTAGCCACTTTGGTGCGTTTTGCATTCCAAGAATTATCATCAACTCTCGAAAACATACATAGTGTGGACAGTTGTTTAATAATGAAATTAATTTAGTGTGAAACACTTTTTGACGATTCTGCAACTTTTGATATTCTTCTATTGTCATATGAAATTCTTGCTTATTTACATTCGTGGATTCAACTTTGCTGGATGGTTTAGCCAGTGGAGCATGTGACAATTGTAATAAACTAGCCATTAAGGGGCCAATTTGAGAAAGCACAGCTGGTCGCAAGTTGAGATCGAAAAGTTCAAGAAGTGAGTGAGTTGAAAAACATAATCGTTTATATTTCTGAAATATAAGGTTGGTATAAAAAAAATAATTACAAAAATTATAATGTATAAATTATTTAATGTCTTACCTCTAAGCAGCCTAAATTTTCTTCTTGAACAATGTTTGAAGCTCTGGGACATAATTTAGCCATATCTACACCAACACCAGGTAATAAGAAAGGTACAATTCCAATTGATGTTATTAGTTCTACGGCGATTTTCATAGAACGATATTGTTTTACACTGAAGGGTGCATCTATGTTTGCTTTCTCATTATCTTGTTTAATACGAAGCAATATGTAAATTATTGTATGAATATATTGATCTCTATGTAAACGTAAACATCATATAAATTAATATAAATACAAATTAATATTTCAGATATATTTTTAGTTTATATAGAATCATTTAGTATTTCAACAATGCAAAATTTTACCTAATAGAAAAGTCTCTAATAGATTGTTTCATATTTTCTGATAAAAGTGGCCTTACTTCGTATAGTATTCGTGTCAGTTTGTCTTCAAAATTCTTATCATGATCTATAAATATAGATTTGGTTAAAAAATATGATATATATTTTTAATTATCAATTTATTGAATCAGTGAAATATTTTTGAAAAATCTTACTATCATCACTAGAAATTAATATAGACAATATTTCGTGGTAATCCATTTTTTTTGACACTTTCTAAACTTATTTACATTTATTAACTCCTTCGACTGTCAACATGCCTTTTACCATTGAATGAGTTCCATATTTCACTAGAACCATAGGCAACGTGAGGTTAGGTTTCTTTAAAATCTTTCTCTCTCTTTTCTCCTTCAAAGATGATTCCTCCTTTTAACGCCGTCTGGATTTGTGAATGGAATAATAAAGAAAATATGAATCTAATTGCAAAACATACACTCATACAAAATATATCTTTAGACTAAAAGGATTCACAGATATTTTTATTTTTATACTGATGTAATTATTAATTTACAAATATATAAATTACATGATACAGGATTAATAACATTTTTTTTATTTAATTTATATAATAGCGGATAATTGAAGATGATAAATCTCATTTTTCTCCGTAATTATTCTTATCTTTTTCTATAACGTCTGTTATCATGTTTTGACTAAGAATCCACAATCGCGTGGCTAATACAGGGTCCAGAGCAGCATTCGATGGTTGACAACGACAACAATTGTTAAAGTAACTACCTGTTACACCTTCCAATTCTGGTGCAGTAGCACAGAATATTGTTGTGCTCGCTGCTTGTTGCTGCAATACATTAGATATAATTATTATCCTATCTTTCAAGATTATAATACAAATATATATCAGCACATAGTAATACCATAAAATAACGAATGTTAAAAAGTATTTATTTGAATAAAATTATATTAGTGATTTGAAACTTGAGACTTATTAGCTTCTTATATAAATTTGTGTTAACAAATAAACCAAAATCGACATTTGTTTTTTTGCATTTAAAAATTTTTTTCAAAATTTAAGTTTATGTAACGCTTCCTATAAATTTATTAGAAAATTTATACTATACCAATGATTTCGTGAACGGCCGTACTAAAGCAAACAATAGTCGATACAGCCACCAATGACGCGATAAGGATGTAGACACCATGTTACCAGGATGACAAGAAAATACGCTCACGGTGGGCCACTGTCGTGCCAGTTCTTGCGCGAATAAAATATTGCAAAGTTTTGATTCATTGTACGCTTCCATGCCCCAATACTTGTACGCCGGTGGAGATAGAGTTGATTGATGAACATCTTCTGGAATTCGAATTGTTGAAAATCTATATATAAAAAATAATTATGCTTTTAATTATGCTTTTATTATATAAAGATTTTTAAATTTATCTTTGTACAAGCGAAAATAAAAATCAAAGCGTAAGTATAGTGTAAGGAAAAACAATGAAAGCATTAAACATTTACTTACATTCTAAACGATTTTAATGTTAAGAAATATATTAAATAAGAATTTTATAAATAAACTCTTTTTATATTCCATGTTTTAATTTATTCTTTTTAAAAATTTCATTCATATTTCTGTTTCTCTTTCCTTATGCTACATTTATACTTTGATTTTTATTTTTGCCAGGGAAGATATTCCTTTAAAATATCACCTGTGTGATTCGCTGGAAACTACTACGACTCTGGAATTATTAGTATTTTGTATTGTCTCTTTCAATAGAAGCGTCAAATAAAACTGCGACAAATGATTGACTTGAAATGTTGTCTCGTAACCATCTTCTGTAAGCTGATAAGGTATTCCAAATACACCGGCATTTAATATAAGAATGTGAAGAGACCTGAAAGATTGAATAATTTTATATATTTATATAATAAAAACAATTAATGATAGCAATATCTAAATAATATATAATATATATGTATAGTAAACTCACTTGAATTTCTGCTTGAACTGCTCAGCAGTTTTACGCACACTGTTCAGTGATGTCAAGTCCATTTCTAAAGCCGAACAATTTGCAGTCTCTTTCTCTTGTTGAATACGTTTTATAGCTTCATTAGCTTTTTCCATATTTCTACAAGCTAATACAACATTGCAACCATGCAAAGCTAATGATCTGGCTGTTTCATATCCTGTATGCAGATGATTTTGCTTAATTAATTTATGAGAACAATTGTTATAACAACTTTTTACTCACCAATGCCTGTATTAGCTCCTGTAACAAGAGCAACTTTGTTGCGTAGATCTCGACCATGTAACACTGCTAAGGCAGTGCTACTTGCATCAAATCTTTGTCGTAATACCTGAGATATTTCTCTATATTCGGTAGCAAATGCTAAGCGTGGATCAGTATAGGTTGTTGTACGATTTGTATGGTCCACGTATAGAACTTTGCCATCATCTGATATACATTTCTCCCATCCAGGTGGTAAATCTGTTTAATTTTTTGTTTTAACATTTCATTGTAATTAATTTTTTATAATTAAATTTTATTTTATTTATTTTAAACATCATTGAACATTATTCTCAAATTCGAATTATATAATCTTCTGAATATTTAGAAAAAATATAAAATTATAAGTCATCATTAAGTCCATCATGATTTCAGAAGCACGAAAAAAAGAAATCAAACGTACCCCCGTTGACGATTTTTTTACGACCAGTCCTTGGATGTGTCCACTGCGTACCCTTGGTATAGTGACTGTAACATATGTTTTATGAAACAATATTTCTTCGTTTATCTTACTATCTTAAAGACTCTTTTTATAATCGTCAAGTGCAAAAAAAAAAACAACCTTTAATCTTTCGCGCTAAAATGCAAAATATAAAATCGGTTAAGTTACTTCACGTAATAAACGTTTCCATCCAACGTCGTTCGTTCCTCCCATCCCGGTGGCAGCTCATCCTCACTATCGGAATCATTTAAAACAGTCACCATCTTTGAAGACTGAAGATCCAAATACTTTTCTTGTTATTTCCAGTTGCACTTCATTGCACTCTTTACACCTCAACTTTTCTCTATTGCTGATTCCTGAGCGAATAGAATAATGGTCCCAATTATGAACCATGTTCTAATTTCGAGCTAAATTTATACAATTAATTATATTAATATAATATTAATATAATTTAATATAATATTAATATAATTAAGATATAAATTAATGTTACAAATATATTAATAGAATCACGGATAATTTTTTATATTCTTATTTCTTATAATTCTCATCACATTAAAAAAATTATTAGACTATAATTACTATTATCGTTATTATCTAACTAAAGTTTTATTTATAATAAAAAACAAGAATAAGAATAAAAATATTCGAAAAATGTGTATCGATATTAATCGATATTTGCTAAATGTGTATCGATATTATCGATATTTTCGATAATAAACGTCGATTTTGCTGCATGTGAAATAGCTTTTATTAGGTTAGACTATGCCGAAGCTTTAAAATTGGATTATATTTATCAAACACGAATTTATTGTTGAAGATTTGTTCACATCGATATGGCTGGGAAACAAGGAAAAGATTTGGCATTATCAATATTAAGAGTGTTACCTAGAGTGTCATTAGGGAACATCCGAAATAATCCCGGCTCAAATAAACCATCGGTATGAAAAGTATTATACTGCATAATTTTTATTTCTTTAATTACAAAGTAATTTTATCATAATCTTTCACATAATCTTTGCATATAGAAACGAGGTAGAGGTCAACATGGTGGTAATAAGCATGGTGCTGGAAATAAGGGTTCCGGACAGAGACAAAATTATATGCGTTTGGGTTATGAAACTGGTAATACTCCCTTTTACCTAAGATTCAGCAGAGAACCTTATTATAAAGGACATCAGTGAGTTTAATAAAGATTTATATTTTACAACATTATATATTATAGAAATTATATATATGTTAGATTTCTAAAAAAAGAAATCTGCTTTTAGCCTGAGGCGAGAATATCCACCACTTTCTTTGCAAAAATTACAGATGTTTATTGACACAAATCGACTAGATATTAGTAAACCAATCGATCTAATTTCATTGATAAATACTGGTCTATACAATATCAATGTACACTGGAAGCACGCTGGTGTTCATTTGACAGATGAGGTAATAATTCATGTGATTTTCTAATTTAAATCCACTTTGGACATATTTAAATTAAACTATAAAATTTTGTTTATAGTATTATAATATTGTGTATTCCAAAACTATGTTGATATGAGAACTTTGTTTTCAGGGTGTACATTATTTTAAAGCTAAAGTGAATATAGAAGTGCAGTGGGCTAGCGAGCCTGTAATTGCAGCGATCGAAAGAAACGGCGGTGTTATTACAACTGCGTATTATGACACAAACTGTCTTCATGCCATATGCAATACAGAACAGTTCTTCAGCCGAGGTAAAATTTTAAAGAGATATCTTTATGTCTAGAAAAGAATTCATAATAAATATCTTCCAAGATTTTTGATATATTACTTTCTAATGTGAACAGGTGAACCGATACCACGTAGGTTTCTGCCGCCGACGGATTGTCTAGAATATTATTCTAGTGCTGCTACGAGAGGATATTTGGCAGATCCTGAGAAGATATCTCAGGAACGGTTGGTGTTGGCGCAAAAATATGGCTACGAATTGCCGAAAATCGAGGACGATCCCGACTATGAGATGTTGTGCGAGCGTAAGGATCCGCGGCAACTGTTTTATGGTTTGGAACCAGGCTGGGTAATCAGTCTTAGAGATAAAGCAATACTAAAACCTAAAGCCGAATATCTGAAGAAATTCTACACGAGTTGAAGCGAAAAATGAAGAGACATAAAAATAATGATATGAATAGATTAGATATAATAAACAATACTTATATAACGATCGTATTTTATTATTAAAATTATACGTCCAGTTATAATTAATATCCAATTAAAAAGCAATATCCTCATAATATAATTATGAAAAGAGAAATAATTAGAAAATAAAAGTGAGGAATAGGAAAGACATAATAGGCATGAATGATATGATATAAAACCGAAAAATATCACTGTATTACCGATATTTTTTATACCTTTTTTAATCCCTAAATGAAAGCATAAGCATAATAATAAGCATAAGCATAATAAACAAAATAAAGGGAACTTTCCAGCAAGAGACAAGAGTTATTTTGTCTTTGTCTCCTACTGAATCGTAGAAAGATAGAATGACTTCTGTGTTGTGATTTGAGTATCTTGCTAGAAAGGTCTCAAAGTAATATGATTAATTTTTTTTTTAATTTTGCGAGTTCTGATTTTGCGATGTCAATTTGCGAGTTCAGGTTTCGCAATTTCGAATACACTTGGGCTGCGTTCGGGGAGTGCACTATCACATCATTTTATCTTTATGCTCATTATATGTAAATTAAGGATAGAGTGATGCGATAGTTCTAATAGCGCGCTTCTCGAACTCAGCCTTGATAATTGTGAGCTCGACTGCTCGATTTTGTTTAACTACGATCGATTGGAATCGAATCGCAATACGATTCGATCTCGCGATTCCACCACACCCGCGCACCGTCACTCGCGCGCTCGCAATCGATATCCTCATGCCTGTCAAATGGATAATAATGGCAGCGACGACGGTTGATACGATGTTGCAGAGCAATGGCTTTCACGGAAAAAGGAAAGAAGACATCGAAAATAAGGACAATTTGTGGTACGTGCCGTAGCTCGGCAACGCGATGTTAATCGTGCGTCAAGAGGCGCCGCGAAGTGGCGGCCATACGTTTTTATGCCTCCTGAGAAAACGCGAGCGAGCGAAGGGTGCCTTCCGCTTCGTATGACACATCCCGCCGCGTGAGAAAAATTTTATGCGTTCGATCGTATCTCACTCGACGTTAACGTTTTGCAGGTCGTCTATTTTGGCAGAAGTGCAGAACAGCGGAAACAATAAGCTGCCGTCAAATAAAAACGTTCTCGTCCTAGGTAAATATTGACGATGTTTCGCTTGGATTTCGATCGCTCGTAGGTCGATGTAGCACGCATATTAAGTACCCTCGACGCGTGTGTCATCGGCAGAAAAAAAGTATCTCGTTGCCATATCCGTTCGAAGAGGACAAATCCATTCTTTCGTTGCAATTCTTTTGCGCCTATAGCTTTCTGTCATGGCCGAAGCGCAAAAGGTTATCTGCAACAAAGCACAATTCTTTGAAATCTGCGTGTATACTCATAGGGATATTCATGTGTTTAGAGTATTGTACAAGGAAACATATTTATTTTTTTTTATCAGACAATCACTAGCAAATATATTCAGCAAATTTGTTGAATGTAGTGTTTTTATTGTTATCAATTATCACAGAAATATGAAATTTTAATAATATATTATTTTAGGTGACAATGAGAGTGGTAAAACTACGCTTATAGCTAAGCTGCAAGGTGTAGAGGATCCAAAGAAAGGCTCTGGACTAGAATTTGCATATATCGATGTAAGAGATGATTATAGAGACGGTTGGTATTATAAATTAAAATCAATATTTTATTTATTTGATATATATTTAACTATTCAGCTAAATAATGTGATATCGTTGATTTTCTTGTAGATCATACAAGGCTATCTGTATGGGTTCTGGATGGAGACCCGGGTCACGCAAATCTTTTGAGATTTGCTCTGAACAAAGAGAGGTTTCCACATACTCTTGTTATGTTAGTCGCTGCCATGACCACACCATGGACCATTCTCGATCAGCTTCAATCATGGGCGGCATTACTAGGCGATCATATTGACAAATTACCATTAGATAATGATACTAGGCAACGGTGCAGGCAGCTTAGTAAGTAGAAATAGAATACAATAGTTAGCACTTTGCTATTGCTTGAACATTATTAATGCTTTTTACTTTGGTAGATGTTGCTTTATTATTGCATTTCTCATTTCCATTCTTTGTTGTTTTAATTTTTTCTTATTAAAATATGAAACTAAAATTCATAACGAATATTTTTGTCAATAGCTTAAAGTAAATTTTAAACTTTGAAAAATAATGTTGCTATATATAATTTATTTCATTAGATGTTAAGAAATGGCAAGATTATACGGAGCCAGGAGACGAACTGGATCCTGGAAGTCCTTTGCGACGTACTAGTCGTAATCTGGACGACGATACCGCTGAAGGTTTACCTTTACCGGAAGGAGTACTTACAACTAATTTGGGTTTAGATGTAGTTGTAGTCATAACGAAAACTGATTATATGTCCACTCTTGAAAAAGAACAAGACTATAAGTAAATATTGAATGAATGAACAATTGGTAACGCTTATATAACATTAATCTGACATCATTATTTTTTTTTTATTCATAGAGACGAGCATTTTGACTTCATGCAACAGTGGATCAGGCGGTTTTGCTTACAATATGGCGCGGGTCTCTTTTACACATCGGCGAAGGAGGATAAAAACTGTGATTTGCTATATAAATATCTAACACATAGGATTTACTCTTTACCGTTCCGAACACCGGCATTGGTCGTCGAAAAGGATGCAGTACTTATGTAGGAACTGATGAAAAGATAAAAGATTTCTTTACACGTATATATGTTAAAATTATTTGTGTTGCGCATTATTTGCAGACCTGCTGGTTGGGATAACATGAAGAAGATTAGTATTTTACACGAGAATTTACAATCTATGAAGGCGAACGATTATTATCGTGACGTTATCGCACAGCCAGCAACAAATCGAAAAGTATGCTATTTTATTTTAGTACGCTTTGTATTATTGTTTCGCGTTTCTATAATGCGAACTTTTCAACATGACGCAAATGCAATAGTTAAATATTTTATCTATCGATACTATGATGTAGTGCGTTGCTAGAGAAATGGAAGTTCAAGCGGAAGAGGAACAAGCTTTTCTTGCCCGACAGCAAGCGGCTTTGTCGGGCTTGAAGGATCCCACTCGTTCTCCAACGACTCGGAATCAGGCAAGCCCTGGACCAGTTATACAGGTTATACCATTTATAAATGGAGCATGCTCTTCATGTTGCGTGTCAAATGAAAAGACCACAGTATTGTCACTAATTTTCTCATCGCAATTACAAATCGTGCGAGTGATCCATTAATCTCATCCGTTACGTCCAGTGCAGAATTATTAAATCTGTAATCTGATACATATTTGTATCGATTGTTTCATTCATTATGCAATATAATTGTACTCGCATAATTATTTTGTTCACTCATATAACTGATTCATTTATTCGATGTTAAAAATAAATGTATTTTTGTCTTTTGTGTATTACGAGCTTATGCTTTTTAGAAAACCCGTATTGCTTTATGTATCTAATAAAATTATTTAATGGAATGACAATTAGGTGCGATACAGTGACATAGCGACAATAATCTCATACACAGTCATTTGTTCGCCATTTAACATATAATAATTTAATCCCGAAGCCAATAAATCATGGCAGTAAATCATGTATAACAGTTCCCGATAGTCCACTGATAGTCAATCTGTCATTATTTAACATTCCACGTAATTTCAATTCCAGCCGTCATCTCTTGTGGTTATTGCAGTTAACGTTTGAAAGCATGTTCTAATCTATGTGGTATGATCTGCCTATTACGAGTAGCTCCTGAATGAATAATAATGAATAGACACTAATGATTTTACAAATAGGTGGCGTCGCCGAACAAGAAACTGGATCCCAAGGGTAGCGGCGCGACACCGTCCGGAGAGGGTGTCTTAGCTAATTTCTTCAATTCTCTTCTTTATAAGAAGACTGGAATGCAGCCCGGATCACCAGGGGCACCGGGCAGCGTAGGAGCCAGTCCTATGAAACTTGGTATGTAATTAAAACTTCTTACAATGAAGATATTCTGAAAAAGACGTTTCACACTTCAGATACACCGGTGGACAAAGCGACGATGTGTAACGATGCAGCAGCGGAGTTAGATCGTCTCACACGGACCAAGAAACTTTCTCCACCCAACCTGAACTCATCGTCTGAATGTTAAGAATAGTGCGCTTTTTCTTCGCGATCCATCGATACGATACAAATAATAGTCGAAGCTTCGTTGCCATTAGACAGTTCAAATACAAATTTGTGAATGTTTGTAACTCACTTGTTATAATGGGAACGATCATAACAATAGTAACATGGATCGCGAAGAGGTAAAATTTAGTTCTAATCTAACCCGATCACACGCAAAGAAGGAAAAATCTAAAAAAAAAGAATAAAATATATAATCTGTCTTGCAACCTTGCGACAGCCTCGAGTGTTGTTAATTGACTAAATATCAATAACGAAGCAGAGAATAATTAGAAAGCTATTAAATTAATGTAATTAAAATATTTAATATAATATTACCGAGATATATATGCTTACGCACATGCCCTAGCGCCCGGTCATAGTAAATTATTTAGCAATGCCCGTATACGTGGGAAAACGGAAACGCGTTTTTTTTTATCTCTATATTTACGAATGCACATCCTTCTTTGTCTCTTTGTAAGCGAATACTCTTGTGTTTTATACACTCGTTTTTCTTTACGTGAGAGTCTATGACGAATCGTCACTGCATTCGATCTAATTTTGACAATGTAAGTGCCGTTAGTGCTGCGAAAGTGTTGTACGAATGCATGAGATAGTCTTTTATACGAATTGTTCATAAAATAAAATGGGAGAATCCTTTTAACGGAAGATGCAGTGCAGTCTTCAGAGTTAGGGATAGCTAATAATGGCACGAGACTGGAATAGATGTCCATATCGCGTAAATTCGAAACTTTCTTTGTAGATTTTTGAATGCGTTATCCAACTCAAAAAAGCAGATGAGCAAAGATATGTACATTCAGTTATCAATATAAATGTATATGCTCTATGTATATGAAATTCAGATCCTCGATGAAAATAAATAATTTTCTTAGATCTTGTCTCTTGTACTTATTTTTTACTCCAATTAATAATTTATCATACAATTTATATAGTTACAATTTCGTTGCGTAATATTTAATAAAGGAATCTGTATGGCGAGTTTATATACAAAATTCCTTTATTTCATTGTTTGATAAACTATGTCAAAGTAATCGTGATAATGCAAGTATAGTATAATCGCTATATTGGACATTTTGCGATATGATTATCGCAATTCAGACTGTTTCATTTTTATTCTATAATTTGATATATTGGTGATGATATTGATGATATAATCCGGGAGACGATAATAAAATAAGTAGAAATACTGTCACAATAACTTTCGAATATGAATATATCTTATTTTATATAATATCTTTTTTCGTTAATAATCTTTTTCAAGATTATGCCTTATCGATTGTCATGATACAAGTCAATACAAAATTTTCGAGACTAAGCCATGTTTGAGTACAATGATTAATATGCCATTGAACACAACACAAATTGAGAATTAAATAAAGTGAGCATTATTCATATTCGGAAGTTTATATATAGGCAACAGTATTGTTACAGTATATGGAATATATACAAAAAATGCATTAAACTTGATATAAAAAGAAAAAGAAAACAATTACTGTTACAGAGTTTCATAAGATATGGCAGATATATCGTACTACAAATCTAAATTTACCAATAGCAAATCTACATTTTTGGAAGGCTGAAACTAATACTTCTGACAAGTGTTTCTCAAAAAATATTTATATTATAGATACTCACAAAATGATATATATTCATTTTATTTATTACTATCAAAATTGATATAAAAAATACTTAGATTAAAGCCATTTATTTTTGAAATATTAAAATTTTAGAAACACAAATTAATTAATATAATCGTATATTCTATTAATATAACTATATATTCAACAAAATAATTAACAAATTTTAAATACGATTTTGTGAAACAAAATTAGACACAGCTTCCGATGTAGATTCGCCATTGCATTGTATCGAACGTAAATATTCTTTTTTTTTACCATTTATATAACGTATAATATTACATATATAGGCAGGTCATAACATCTCATCAACAACGACTTAAATAATCTTATAATAGTTTTCGTTTTAATATTTCAAAAAATCAAATGGAATTCAAATGCAATATTTTTCTTATTATTTTGGCAATCTATGCAGGAATTACTCAACATGTAAAACCATCCTATCGATAATAGATATTCGGAAGAACTTTCTAATGCCTACCGAGCGTTTTCTGAATAATGCAGAAAGACGACAGTATCCATAAATGGTAAATAAAAACTTTTGTAGGAAGCTTATTGGAAATATATTACACTTACATTGTATCCCTAAATATGAAACGTAACTTCAACAGCATAATATATCATCTATCATGCAACGAGTTTCCCTTGTTAGATATACAAATAATAAATAAGAATTGTGCGTACGTATATTTTATCGCGATCATTTATCGATTAGCCTATATTTTATGAATCACCGCAATTTAAAGACCAGTATATCTATCTAATATCGTCACTATTCTTCATTTCTACGTTATTGAATATCATGCTTTTTAAAACAATGTTGCTTCGCAATTCGGCTTGGCTTAATGCGACTGTCAGAAATAAATGGGATACAAGGAAACGGCTACGTTTCCTCACGTGAAATGTGGTGGATTTTAATACGTCATATAATCGCTGTCGGAAAATTCCAGCGAGTAACGCGATCGGCGACAGTCTTTTATTTTTAGTAAAGCAGAATGCGTTTGTCTACCGCCTTGCGACATATTGGACACTCCGACATCCGGTCGCCGCACATTTGGCAGGTGCCGTGTCCGCACAGGAAAATCATGTTTTTCAGACGATCCAGACAAACCGGACACATAGTCTGCAATAATAAAAGAATAAGATTATCGCAAATTATTCTGTATAGCATTCTCCGAATTCTCTGTCACGAGCAAATCCCCGTCACAAGCAAATCAATTTAGTCCAGCTTCGTCATTATGCCGGATGATTTTAAGATTTTCTTTCAATTTATAATTAGTATTAATATATTTTTGTCTCTTTCTCTTATCTTTTTTCCTAAATATTTTATTCATATCTTATGTTATTTTATTTTTAATCATAAATATAATTTTTAAAATTTTCTTAAATTTCTATTTAAAATCGAATAAAATAAATAAAAAATAAATAATTTTTTGTAATAAAACATTCTAATCTGTCTGTGATCTTAACTATCTAAATCTTTCTTAAAATTAATGAAGTGAAAAGTAAGGATGAGCGATAGTTAAAGTTGTTGCTGGCAAGAAAAAGGCTTGGAATTTAGTTCGAGAAAACGTATTCCGGTTCTTCGAGAGCGAAAGATAATTGTACAGGGCGCGGTGTGGACTTCTTTCTTCGACACAAATTAAATTATTCGTTTCATTAAAGCAGCGCATAACGAAGCGAGACGTAGAAGGGACACGTACCTGCTCCTTGATGTCCTGCAATTGCTGCTGTAGTTTTTGTATGTCGCTGTGGGAAGTATCTCGGCTGCCGTTGTTCATTAAGAGAGCTTCCCCAGTCCCGGTGTTGTTCGAGGGCGTCGGCTCCTCCTCGGGATCTGCCTTGACTTCGGATATTGTTCCTTCGAAGCATAACAGTCGTTTTAAAAAAAAAAAGGAAATAAAGAAAGAAAAGGAAGACTCGCCAATTTCTCGACGACATTGCCAAGCGACACGCTTATTTATCACAACTCGTATTTTTATTCGCGATACAAACATCATTATATCAATAGCGAAATGAATATTTCAACGGAAGAGAGTATATGAAATATCTATGCAATAAATAACGTAAGCGTCGAGCAGTTTGCATTACGAGATATCAGCAAATATAGAGAAATATTTATGCATAATTTGAAATATTTTATACATTAGCATTATACATTACATTTATACATTAGTAATTCAAAGTATTGCGTGAGAGGAAGGGAGGGAGCGAGGGGAAGGGAGGAGGAGAGAGAGAGAGAGAGAGAGAGAGAGAGAGAGAGAGAGAGATATTGCGTATATACGTTAACGGGGAAGTTATTTTTGCGATCACTACGTTTTAAAGACGAGCTTTAATTTCATTCACTTTCCGATCCCGTTCGACGATTATCGCAATTATCAGAAAGCAGAAAATCTGCGCATCGCGAGAGTACACAAACTGTGCAAATACGATCCGAGAATAGTTCGGCGCAGAATAATCCGAGGCGTTTGCTAATCGTTGGATGTAGGAGCAGTTCAATATATACCGCGCGATTAGAGAGATCGAGGCGAGGGGCTGTGAGAGGCGGGGCGCTGTGCGCGAAGCGGGTGTTCCATACCTGAGGCGTTGCACCCCTTCACGTAGGTGACATCACCACCGCCGCCGCAGCAAACGGAGAGCGGTACCATGTGCTGTATCTGAGCACGGCATTGCACGCACTTCTTCATCAGGGCCGCGCAGCTCTCGCAGGCACACATGTGTCCGCACGGACGGAACAGGACGCCCGCTTTGCGATCCGAACACACCACGCATTCTTCGATCTGGAAACAAACGCCCATTATTGTTGCGAAGGCAGAAGGTGAATGGAACGCGCGATCCTAGAGTTTCAAGGATCTATTCCAGGATAGAATTAGACTGTCCGGCCAATTGTTCTGATCTACGTAGCGATAGCATGATGTTTCAAATCGGGTCGACAAAACGAGTAATTTATTGCATTGACTGGAACTTTCGTGATGTTACGTAATTAAAATAATAATTTTTCTTTCATAGGACTGTTGAGAAGATAAAGAAATTCACTTATAATTAATTATTAAAAACATTATTAAAATACACTAATTTATCATCAACGCGTAGAGTGAATTATTGAGATATAAAATTTATTATTTAAGATATAAAAAAATTTTATAAAAATAAAAATATTACATAATAATTAATATACAAAATAATATAAATAATATAAATAATAAAAATAATATATAATTGTTATATAATTAATAATATAATTAAATATAAAAATGCGTAATAATAGCGTTGGTGATATTTTACCTTTACTCGAGAAAGAACGTTCTCACGACAGATGAGACATTTCTTCACTCTCGGTGCACAGGCGTTGCAACAAGCCACGTGTCCACAGGGACTGAACAGCATCTCTCGTTTGCCATCAGAGCATACGAGACATTCGTCGATCGCCGCCGATGGGACGACGGTTTCGATGTCGTGTCTGGAAAGGGAAGTTGCACGTTGGCGAACATTATACCAAGAGATACGGAGATGTATGGTGTAATTGCACAGGAAATTGCAAGTAGAACACGTAACGAGGAAATCGATTTTACAGGAAATAAGGCAAGCTCGCGTTTTAATTCTTTTCGCGATCAAATCTTTTCTCTTTTATTAACTCATATAAAATAAATCTAAATTTGGAAAGAGACCTTTACAAGTTTCTATAAGCTTTGTTAATAAATTAAAATTTTATGTAAGATTTTGATAGAGAATTTGATTACATTTGGCAATATTTCTGATAAAATGGATATTTTTTTTTAATAAAAGCTCGCTTGAAATTAAAAAACAAAGGAGTCAGAAAACTTCTTCTTCTTTCTCTCAAATACTAACGATTCTTTGTCTTTATGACAGGTGGTGAGAGTCTTGCAAAGATTCGGATCCGGACAAAGATCCAAAGGCGTTTGGCCCTTCTTGTTCTTCAGCTCCAGATCGGCGCCATGCGCCGCAAGGAAGCACGCGATGAAGGAGCTGCTCTTCTTGTCTTGACCCTGGGTGCCTAGGCCCATTAACAATCGTCCAACGTCCTGTACGTCCTGCAGCTGCCGCAGTTGCGACAGCGTGTGATGTCGAAGAGCTTCGTGCAAAGGCGTGTCTCCGTCCTTATCGGCGACGTTCAGATTTGCACCCTCGCGAACCAACAGCTGCGATACAGAATTAATTATCGCAAAATGATGGATATATCAATTTTCTTCCGAGAAAAAAAAATGACGACACAAATTATTCAATCATCAAATGTCGATCGGCATTTTATCTTAGCGTTCGATTTATTAAAATTAATTATTTAATTTAAGTTCTATGATTTTTACAAACTGATTCCAAACATCGGGATTGGAGTATGATTTTTACGCACCCGAACGATCTGCGTGTGCTGTCGCTCGACTGCCAGGTGTAGGGCGGTTTGTAAATTCACATTCTGCAGGTCCAAGTCAGCTTTTCCGGCGCGTGCCAGTTGTTCCGCGACCTCCACGTGATTGTTAAGGGCAGCTAAATGCAGAGCCGTGTAACCGTCATCTTTCTTTTCGTCGACGATCCAAGGTCGTGGTAACTTCGATAGCAATACTCGCATCGCGCTGAAATCATGCGAAACACGAGACATTAAAATGAAAAATCGCAATTACATTTTCGAAATTGATCCACTCTTGCAACACTTGGAAAAACATTTTAATTTAAATTGTTCATATACATGCTATTCTAATTAATGTTTACGCCTTCTTAGAAATAAAATCTGGGTAAAACTAATATAAAAATAAACATATCCTTCATTTTCCTACAACGTACTTTGTTTCATGTTAATATAACTATTTTATTTATGTGCGACATAAATGCTCTCTTTCTGATTTTATTCTTTATTATTATTTTTAACTAATTATATTTTGACATACTTTGATATCAATATTTGTTCGTTTCACAAAAGAAATTTTTCGAGGATACAGGAAATTTTCATTTGCTTGCATTTTTTATGGCTTATCCCGAATTTTCTTGTTTGATGATACACTTCCGTGTATCTCACGCACATTTCTATCTATTTGCCGCAGCAGGGACCCCATAGTAAGGTAGCAAAGAGAGACGGGGACAGCTGTTTCTTGACGAGGCCTCCATCAAAGGGACCTCTTCGAGGCGATAGCCGTTGCTATGGCATGAGGGATAAGCATGTGTCTCATCACATATGTGATTCCTGCATATGTTTCGAAACATCTCGCAAACGGCTTAGGAGGCCATTCCTTCTCTATCCTTTATAGAGATGTCTCCTCAATTATATCACGATATTTTCGCGGAAGCAATTAATCAAAAATCCTATTCTCGAATTTTGTGGAAATCTCGATAATTAGATATATGAGATTTCTGTACTTATAAAGTACAAGCAACAATTATTTAAGATACAAGAATTTTTTTTGTAAAAAGAGTACTTCTTTCACAACAGGACAGATCAAATTACGTAGAACATACTACAAAATATAAAATTAGCGATGTATTAATCCTAATTGTGACGGAGATTAATTGTGAGATATGTGAATAATTCCAGTGGAGTAGTTATTTTATTAAAAATAAATCAAAGAGAGATGTGCGCAAAAAAAAAAAAATAATTGTTCACATATCGACCGTGTGTTAATGAACGCGTGCGGAAGTCATACGGGAGTAATAATGTTCGCGTTAAAATTCGTGATGCTGTTACAGACCCCACCACCACCGTCGTCGTCGTTCTCTCGCTCCGCGGGAGGCCATCAAATTTTTACGGCGCGTAAGCGGCGTCGTTTTTCATTAATGCGGTCTAAGGGACGCGCGCTTTGCATCCAAGTGCGATCAAGGCGTCTCCTCGTCCCGCGCGGCCAGCGGTAGCGGCCGCGAGTCGCAGCCGACTCTCCTTGTCATGAATATGCAAATAGTCGCGAATGTTACCATTACCGCGTTAATAACCATAAATCGATTACTTTGCAAATGTCCGGGGTCCGTACTCGTGCCCGGCATCAACGCCGCGCGCGCGGATTTTATTGCGCCGTTGACCAGCCCCGGTGATTTCATTCCGCTCTCGTTGGCCGCCCGTGGCTTTTATTTTTCTTGCCTCAATTCTCACGGCTCGCCGAAATAATAACGAGCGAAACGATTGGAATAACGTGGCGATTAAGGTCACTCGGCTCACGCTGGCGTATTGTATCTAAAGTAATTAAAAAAGAATGCTCCGTATAATGCCGAATAATAGACATCCCTGCACTCATTTCGATTTAACAATTAATCCATACTCATAATACGCAATTATATTGTAATTAATTTGAGTAAATATGAAATATGTAAAATAATATATAAAAATCGAATGGTACTTGTTACAGCATATAAGCGATAACTACTACCAAATTGTATCGTGGAATATCGGCTAAAAAAAGCACAGAGGTGCACAATTTTCTCTTTTATGTCTATCGGAATTAGATATCTTTTTGTGATTTCTCTTGTTTAGTTCTGACATGCTAGAAGGAATTTGTCGTTCGGAATTTGCCCCCGTTTAAAATTCGCGTTGACGTTTGCACAAGATCTCGCATTTGTGAATGAAAGACGCGACAACGTTGATTTAAGGCCGCCGATAATTATCGCAATTACAACGGCAGCCTCGCGCGCAATGTAATAAATAGAAATAAGCGAGCGAGTGAGCGAGTGAGCGAGCGACGCCCTGGTTATTACGTTCTCCTGTCAGTCTCCGGTTTAATATCGTCCCGTCGTATTTCGCGCGTATCTCTCAAAGACAGAATTCGTCGCAATCGTCCCGGCCCGGGTCCGCATAAATACTTCGCCTAACTTAGACAGCGTATATCGTGACGCGTGATATTATTACCGCGATTAATTTCCCGCCGCTCGTCAACGAGAACTTTTGTCCGTCGTTGACGTCTCTATTCCTTTATTGGCATCAATGAATCGTCGTTAGGCACTCTCGACGTACTGCTTAACATCGTCAAGCCGATATATTAGTTCGCGGTTGATCATTACGATTTTAAATCACTATTTATTGCCGTGTCATATCGGGATTAAAGAGAGAAATCAATGTCACTCGGTATCTCGGAGATATATCTAAATACGTAACGCCGATTCGGATGAGAGTTTTTTTTCTTTTTAATATAAATAACATAAACGTGCAATTTCATTTGTGAAAAATATCCGCGTGCTCTTTCTCTGTCTGTTAATCTATTCGTGGATTCAATGCTTTTTTTTCAATAAAAATCTAACTAAAACTTTTCATTGAATTTTCTTTCATTTTTTTTTTTAAATATTTTTTTCTCTTGCCAAGCTAGACGTGTATAGCCTGATCGGCTGTGACGGATTGAATATAACTTCGAATAAAATCGCTCCGGATATATAAAACTGCTTGTCATATTCACGCGAATGAGCCGCCGCGAATCGAGTTCGCTTTGCGCGTCGCACGCGCGATTCGCGCACGCATATATCGAGCATTTAGTGAGTCAGCGACGGCCGTAGCATCATCGCGGTCGGCAGAGGTCTACCGAGAACCCGATGCCACGGGCCCCAACAACACACGCGTGCCTCTGTTCTTCCCGTTGTACTTGGTTGCGAACGTTCGACGAGGCTCGCACCGTCTCCCGTGTTTCGCGGCGTGCAGTGAGTCAGTGAGATCACGCGGCGACACGCTAAATATAATTGACACGAGCGTGTGCAAAATGACAACGAGAGCACGACCCGAGGGGGCAGAGAGAAAGAGAGAGAGGGAGGGGAGAGAGAGAGAGAGAGAGAGAGAGAGAGAGAGAGAGAGAGAGAGAGAGAGAGAGACTGACTGGACGTTCTTTGTCGTCGTCGTCATCATTGTCGTTGTCGTTGTCGTTGTCGTTGACAGCGATTCGGATCACCGACGATCGATAGCGCGTAACTCTTCGCGATTGAAACTCGTCGAGATGAGGGAAACGCGCGAGATCGCACGTGGAATCGTTCCGCTCGCTCGCAACGTTTCGCTAAATATAGCGCGGACTCGCGATTATTTCGGTGTTCGTTGCTGCCACCGCCGCCGCCGCCGCCGCCGTCGTCGTCGCGATTCTCGCAGCTTGCGATTCCTCCATCCGTTCGTCGCGAGTGATATCGAGAGGATTTTCAGACCGAATGCAGAAAGAGAGGGAGAGAGAGAGAGAGAGAGGGAAGAGAAAGAGAGAAAGGATGATCTCTCGAGAGCGACCATGGTGAGTCGAGCGAACCGCGGCGGGAAATAATTCCGCTCGGTTTGTCATTGTCGAAACGCGGGATTGTTTTGCGTCCGACTCGGGAAGGAGGGAAAGAGAATTATCACACAGAGCGAATTAATAGTCCATGAGAATGTAATATCATTGATCGAGCATGTGCTGTCGATAGATATCACCAATCAAAAAGGAAATCGAATATTAGGGGATAAGAATAGAGTATAGAGCAATATGAGAGAAATGTAGAATAAAGAAAAAAAAAATCTAAAAATCTAAAAATCTAAAGAATCTAAGAAAAAGAAAAGAAAGTGAAAATTAAGTGTTTCATATGCACGAGGAAACGCGTTTATTTTTCTTCTTCGTCTAAAATTATTTCGAGAAGATGTAAATTGTGTATTTTTTTTAAACTACGTACATTAGGATTATCAGGCATGTTTATTACTTATGTTGTATCTCAATCAACATTACGACAAGAATGCCTCTTCAAGTCCATGGATATATGAGATTACTCTTCTCTTTTCTCACATTTCTTCTGATTAATTGCTCTTCGCAGTTTATCTAACATATTTTACTCCTCACAGCTTACCGTGATATTCTTCATTATATATTATGAGCTTCCATTTCTATAAATAATTTATTATTTAAATTATACCATTTAAATACATTTACACACACACAATAACGCTCTAAACATTTAAATATTTCTTTCTGACTTGTGTATAAAGATATCAAGAAAAAAATACGCGAATAGAATTACACAATTATTGTACTATACATATCTAACAACATTACGAAAGAAAGCGCAATTTATTTCAATCGCATTATATAATCGATCATCTGATCGCAATGGGATAATGCGCTCACGCCCGTTCATTTAGCCCCAAGGTAAAATCGGAAGCTGCGATCTTTTGGCGACAAGTTTTCTCGTTCGGCATTCATCGACGGATTATTAAGAAACCGTAGGAGCCTCTAGTCCCTAAAACATTTATTCGCTGCAGCCACGTGGAATTCCGGCGGAATTTCATTTATCTTCCCTTTCGTTTGCCTGTCCGACGACGGCACTCCTTCCTCCTCAACCGACGGTTCCGAAGTATCCGGATTTTCTATCAGTCATTCGCGCGCCATTCGATTCGATCAAACTCCGCGCAATAAACAAAGCTCCAATTTTCGCGCCACGCCCTCCCGCCCGTGCGAACGTGCGTGAGATAAATCAGCTTTTAATATTCGACGCCAGCAACTTCTTTCCTTAAATTAAAATGTTTAAATCTAAAAAAATAATAAAAAAATAATAAACAAATAATAAATAATGAAATGTTTGTTGCATCCAGCAACCGACATTTTCTCGCGAAACGAATTCATATTCTGTCATTCATTCATTTGCGATACGTTAAATGCAAGCACGCGATGCACGATAATACTTTATTCATTTCATTCCGGCTGAACCGCCATATTCGATTATATTATTTCGAGTGAATTTTATATTAACGAAATTTTCACTCAAGACCCAACTGCGAAGAAAAAAAAATTGTGAGGAGAATCGTGAATTCTCGCTAAGAATAAACCACCTTAAAATTCGATACAGGTCCTTCGCGCGTATTATCGCACTGTTACTGCGCAAGCAGCTTTCAGGGACAGCTTTCTGCATCGGCTCCGATTTTAAATTCGGCGAATTCGGTCGATTCGGTGAACCAGGAAGGAACGCACGGTCGGCTTTCTGAATCGGCGATGTCCGTTCATGGATGACCAGACGGTACCGGGGAGGAAGGATGGACGCGCTCTAATATGCAGAAACCATGAGGAACGTTGGCCGCTACCGTGACGCAATTTCCGGACGCCTCTGTCGGAGTTGGCGCACCCAGCGAAAGAATCCGTGCCCCCGATAGCGTCACCCTCCATTCTTCCGACCCGTCGTAGTTTCGCCGTTTCGCTGTTTCTTTTCTTTTTTCTTCCTTCATCTCTTTATTTTCTCCTTTTTACGTGGTGGGATTAAAACCGAGGGGAAACTCACGGGAGAAAAATCGAAATCTCTTGCGCGCGAGTTTTCTTTCTATCCATGCCGTCGTCTCGCGAAACTTCATCGGCAAAGTGTCCGACGAAAATTGGAATTTGCCGTGAGTACCGAATACCGGAAGTTAGATCCGGATTAAGCGAGGAACTTCTCAAAGTGCTCCGCGTCCTTCTAATTTCGTTTCTCCTTACTGGAGCGCTTTTCCTCGTATTTTTCCCCGGCCTCGTTGCCGAGGCTGCCACTTCATGACGTTGTTCTTTCGACAGGCATTTCCGATTCTCTTGCAAGATGTTCCGAATAGCGTATTCTCGTAAATACTATAACAAACCACGTCTTTGCGAAAAGTTAGAGAAATAAATGTCAATATTTATACGCCTTTTCTACATGTTCATATTCAACTTACGTCTTAAAATGCATTGCAATTTCGTTTCTTTCTCAACAGTATTATGATTTTAATATATATAACGTTATACCTTTTATAATAGAGAAATTGGTGAAAAAAAATATGTAAAGTATAAATTAAATTTAGTTTAACATCCTTTTTTATTTTGTACGCAATAAAAGAGCATTTCTTTTTTATTAAAAGATTTTATATTTAGTAAAATTCGTATGCATTTGTTACATTTGTATATGTGAAATAGCTTATCTTGAAAGGACTAAGGTTAATGAAATCTCGCATCCGTCGTCATGATGAAAATTGAAATTCTCGGAGGATAGTACCTACGAAAGGATTAGTCGGCAGAGCCCGGGAGGGTTGGAACGGAGGGCTTCGAACACCGAGAAGAGGAGGCAGGTAATCGAACCAAAACTAAATCACAACTATCAACTAATTCTATCCGTGAAGTTTGGACGTCGCGGGGTTGGAACGTCCCGGGTTGGTATCAGGACGCGATTGGAGAACAAGGATGCTAGCAGAAGCTGAGGTAAAAAGAAGAAAACTGTCGCAATATAAGAAGTAAAACCGATAACTTTATGTCGGAGGTTGAACCTCGAGATCGCAATCGTGTAACAAATTTAACTCTTTTAATATCGCATAACTCTTATAATAAAATGATCTGTAGCAACTAATAATGTGTGAATCTATTTAAATTATGATATAAAATATTTATTTTTATAAATTTTGAAAGTAATTAATTCTAGCTAATTACGTAATCATGCAAATGATAAAAAGAATTAGGGACCTATATAATTAGATTTACAAGAGTATATAAAGCGCTTTGTTTATAAGCGTGCAAATTGTCATAGGAAATACACAAGCAAAGCGCAAATATATGACGACATAATTGATTTACGAAAAATATGGACTAAATAACAAATAATTGGTTTAAATATATTACATAGATCATAGTTTATAATATAAGAAATCTTGCGTAAAGATAAAGAGTGTTGATATAAGAACAAACAAAACGATAATCGTGTACACAAATGCATAATAACAAAAAAATTACAAAAGAAACAAAAAAAAATTTACATGGGACAAAATAATATAAAAAAAAATCTCAAAAAAAATAAATACAAGGAAAAGGAAGAAAATACTTCAATCGCATTCGTGCAATTTATGCGTTCAATATCGAGAAAAAGAGAGAGAAAAGGGGAGGGAGAGGGAGAGGGAGAGAGGGAGAGAGGGAGAGAGGGAGAGAGGGAGAGAGGAGAGAGAGAGAGAGAGAGAGAGAGAGAGAGAGAGAGAGAGAGAGAGAGAGAGAGAGAGAGAGAGAGAGAGAGAGAGAGAGAGAGAGAGAGAGAGAGAGGGACGGAGGGAGGAAGGGAGTGATCGCGGTTGAGGAAATGCCAGCGGTCTTCTTGGAAAAAATATATTAATTCCGAGTTCCTTTAAAAGTTATTGCGAAAGGCGCGAGAGACGAACGGGGCGGATGGAACTTTTCCGTGGCGATGGAAATGACTTTGGCATAAAATATGATGGCGATGGCACCGCCAGACGAATCGCAGGTGCACCACGGGGTAGGTCACCCGTGATCGCTGCACTCGTCGGCTATTTTAATTCAGGCCGGGGGAAAGGGCGGCGAGATCGTTCCCCAAGCCCTACCTAAAGGACTTTCACGGGGGTGCCTGTCGAAGTGGAAAATTAAATTCCCAAAGATATAAATTTTAGTCCGATCGATGGATCGACGGAACGTAGCTAAAACCAATGCCAAACATCTCGAAATCGAAATTTAACGAGCGTACAATTAATAGTTTTTCCTTTTATCTTTTAATTCTGTAATCCCTCTTCAGTACTTTTTAATTTACAGTCCTTGCGTTTATCTTTAACATTTTTCCGAATATGTATATAATTTTGCGGTAATCCGTTAATTATTCATTTTGCCAATTGCTTTCATGGTTATTTATATCTCTATTACGTAAGTATATATACGATACGAGCATGCCAAATATTACGTTCCTGCCATCTTTTCGTCCAGTGATCCCATATTTTGATTATTAACGAATGCTGTTTACACGTACCGTGAATATTATTAGTACTATCGTTATTAACGCCGGTCGTTATGCAGCGCAAAATTAATATGTTACCGCTATTAGCTTTATTTCCTTCATGTATAATTACGATTAAAATTAATCTTTATCCGAGGTCTGTATTTAGTGTCGAAAACACGCGTAATTGAACTCAACTGTGCAAAGCAAGCACTTGATGGTGTCCTCATATTCTCATGAAATTGTGATTTTTGCGGTGTAAAAAGAGAGTTTAACAAATTGTGAAAGAGTTTAAACACTTCCATTAACTGTACCCACATTTAAATGGTATTTCTGGTTGAATAAACGAGCAAATTGGCAACAAATAAATCTCTTTAATCATGATTTTATGCCCTCCTATAAAAGCACTCGTCGCACAGAGATATCCGATTTTCGACAAAATTGCTAAACTGTAATCTCTTCACTTTCAAAATGCAACGTTGCAGCACTATTATTACTAAAAAAATTTCCACCTTGGAGAAAAACTATTATTAATCCTTAAAATAATATTTATATATCAAATAAGCTTTTCATACGCAAGTATTACAAATAAAAGCAATTATGTTATCACTATTATAATCATCGTATTTTAATAATTTTATTACGTAATATAATTTTATAAATGTTATATTAATTTATAAATTATTTATGCCATGACGTCTGGAATAATTATATAGATATACTGATAATAATCTACAGTTTATAGACACTCCATTTTCAATTCTTGTTGTCAATTCGCATTTACATTAATCTCATTTAAATCATTCATTATATAAATATTCACATTTTCGAAATATACATCGCCAATGGCGAGTGATTTTGTTTATCTCCGAAAATATATGTACGCTTGTGAAACGAGGAACGGGAAGTTTTCGCGTGGGAGAGCGAGAGAGAGGGCACGAGGAAGAAAGGGCACGAGGAACGAAAATGATTTCGGCATGAAGTACGACGGACGGTGATGTCGGCGACGCCACGTTTTTCCTGAATGAATTCCGCCCGTTTATTTTGCTTATTCGATTCCTCCGACGAAAACATGTCTATCCGTCTTTAGTCGGTCGGCCTTAGGTAGGTACGGAGGAAGAGATATTTTGGCTCTGAAACATATCCCGTTTGCTGGAGGCTGTTTACGTCTCTCGCGTCCGTGCCCTCGTAAGTTCCAGCGATCCAGCCGGAGATTCGCCCGTCGGACTCGATTACGAAGGAATTTGTCATCATTATTCGACACGATGTTTTAATCCTTTCCGTTTGTAAACGGGACGCGAATAATATTACGCGAATAATCTAACGCTCTTAAAACACACACGCTTCGAGCCTTTGTCTTTGTGGAACATGATAATTAATTTAGCGTTAATTAATTCGGTTCATCGTCCTACCCGAGATGACCGCGCTGTCACTACCGATCGATGATCGTTAGTGACAGCGCGTCTTGCGGACACAAAAGAATTTTCCGCACGATCACCATCGTCAAAGACTTATGTCATCGTGCAGTCATATGAGCTGGGAGAGCATCCAAGTCTCTTTTTTCCCTTATTATTTCGCATAATAATTCTTTCCCGCGCCGTGGCATGCGAGGTGGCAAAAATCACCCGGCCCGCATTCCTCCCGCAAATTTATAACTTGTCTTTTTCCGCCAGCTATGAATGTGGGCGTGATTTTTTTTTACGAGGTGATGTTCATACGAAAAGGTATTTAAATGGCAGGGTGTAGGAGTGTGTCCTAGTTTGCATGCTAATTCATTTAGAAGGGATTTTTTTAACGCGATATGACAAGCCAGTTTGTGTGTGTAATTTTATGACATTGTTGTTATAGTGAAATTAAGATTGATGTTATTGCCGCTCTTTTTTGAAATGATACAATCAGACAATAATTTTTTATGTCAAAATGAAAACTATTTAATTAATTAGGATTTTATGTTTGATAATTTATAATCTTTAGCATGGTTTTTTTTCGAAATTTAACAATGAACGCATTAAATAGGTTTTCAAATAAGTCTTTCCCTGAAAGTGGCATACAAGAAAATACGTGAGATCGTATATCGGTATGCGGAAGTTTTCCCAGCGATATCAGAATTAATGTGTCTTTAATTAATATGCCCATTAATACTCGTCTTAAATTCGTAATGCGCGGAAGTTTTACGGCATCGTCAAATTACTGCCTCGGATGTTCGTGCAGAGTTTCAAAGCGCCGTGTCTCCGTTTCTCCCGAAAGTAAAAGCGACAGGGAGGCTACGATCGGACTCTTAATGGCCATAATAATCCTGTATTTTGAATCGCTCTTGTCATTAGTCCGAGTATCCCTTCCGGCTTCTCGCGCTTTGGCGAAGCTCCAGAATAATGAAAGAGAAAATAAAAAAAAAAAAAAGAAGAAAAGACGAATACGTTAGCCGGATTTAACGACTAAATTTTATTATAGATATCAAAAAATTTTGGCATATATCTTCGTTATAATTACTTAATGAAATGTTTGTTCCTCTTTAGCGCGCACAATGAATTACGCACAACGAATTAACATCAACTATATTTTATTACGCGATTTTATCATACATCCGCCGTAATTAAAACCGTAATTCCGGGTTCCTGAAGCTGAACATTTTCAAATACGCATATTCAAAATTGCACGAACAAACGCACGCCTCGTCTCTCTCTCTCTCTCTCTCTCTTTCTAAAGGGCAAATGCGAAAGTGCTGTATAAAAAAAAAAAGTTTATCTCCATCCGACGATATCGAATTCCGCGGCACGATGCACACTCGAGAGTTTATCCGCGTAAACGCTCGTTTTTTGTTCGTATATACACCTGTAACTTCGCGTGAGCCGGTGTGAATGCTTTATTTTTGCTGAGTCGATCAATTCTCCATTAACCATTTAGTTTTTAGAAAATCACCGCGTAAGTACACAAATTAAAAAAGTACATGACAATACGAAGAATTATTTTCTTTTTTCGTTTCTACGATATTGTAAAAAATTTGAATTTAATAAAAGTACTTCTCTTTCAATGGAAAAAATTTATACAAAGATTTAATAAATTTCATAAAAATAATATTAAGTAATTAGCGTACGATTAAAAAAGTGAAAAATTATTGAAAAATATCTTTTTCAATAATAGAAAATTACGGGGATAAAAAATTGGAAAATATGAACAAAGATCGTCGTTACAGCGAGGATGTAATAAAGAATCCTTGGCCCGCTTCCGGTGGCAAAGCGGGGCACACCGGCTACCTAGCTTACCCTGTTTTCAGTGTTTCGCAAACTTTTTGGCCGCGCAATTCGCGCGTCCCCCCGAGCTATCGCGAGACAAACAGCATTAACTCCTCTCACGGTACTCTCGAATAAAGTTACACAGATTTGTCACGGGACAAAAAGCGAGCACGTTCCGCCCCCATGACTGGGGTTGGCTTCCAGGTTTCTTATTCGGGTTTCCTAGACGCCTGAAAAGTGGCTTCCTTCGGGCTCTTTATGTTTTCCTCTCTCGCGTTCCGCCAACTTCCTGTCGCGGCTTCCGGTTTTTCCCGAGTTCCAAAAAATCTACATAAAGTGAGCCAGAAAGTATACTAAAATATTTTGAAAAGACTTTTTCTTCATCAGAATCGAAATTGAGACCTATTTATGTTTCGAAGTAACAAATAAAAAGTGAAACTACTCCGACTTTCAGAGAGTTGTTGTTGCTTTAAGATATTTTTCGTGTGTTCAAATTTCAAGGAACGAACGTGTATAGATTTTGACAACAATGAAAATCTCTTTAAAAGATTGAACTTTAAAAGATTGAACTTCTCAGATTTCTCGGATATTTAAAAAATTACTGAATCATTCCATATCACAAAAAATTAAAAGTTTCGTGAATGTAACCTAAATATTTGAGGAAATCACTGTGTTTTAGCAATATATGTATAGCAGATGTTCTTTCAACTATAGATATCAGAAGCCAGAAATTTCCTAAATAACATCTAGACACTTGAAAATAATTTTAGAGAAACCTGAATGCGTTTGGTTTGGTAACAAACGGATTCTTGCTGGCTTGAGAGATTGCAAGTAAAACGTTCGTGGCGTATCCAAAGGGGGTAAAAATAATTTCGGGGCATGATTCGATGTAAGTAAATACCGCCCTCTAGCCGTGTATAGAATTCCAACGGCATTGGGAATCTCGTAGATACCCATGCTATCGCCATCGTCTTGTCTATTCGCGAAGAAGCGCCGGCGGCTGTTTCAATGCCACCAGAATGAAATTGCAACGAGAGAGATTGCGGAGAGAAAGAGAACGAGGGTGTATGCAGTTTGTCAAGAGAAAGAGGAAAAGGAAAAGAGAGCACGTGTGTATGTGTGCAAGTATCGTCTTTCTGACGTCAGAAAAGAGGCTGTATCGGATTTACCATGTAAATTACTCGCGAGTATTTATGTTCGATCTCGAGAACGCGACTCTTCTCTCTCCGACGTCGACAATTCACGGCGAGATTGCGGAAAATCAAGGAAGATCAAGCGAGATGACGTCCTCCGTTTTTTTCCCCGTGTTAAATTAACGATAATTAGCAAGGCCGAGACTCGCGGTCGTTTCCTTTTTTCCCGGGGTTTTCCCGCGGTTTTCTTTCATCAGCGCGAAATCCGACCGACAACTCTGAGACTCGAGAGACAGAGAAGGAGAGTGCACGGCTTCGACCTGCGCTGTGTATCTCAGCCGGGGTTACTTCGAGTCTTCGCCATTAGTACGCAAGTAAAGGCTATTTTCAACGACGAACTCGTAACCCGATACACGAGCGGCGGGGACTGCGGGCGTCTCCGCTAAGGGAGAACTTCCCGTTTTCCTCCTCCCTCCGGGCGGCCGAGAGGACGATGTTCTTTTTAATTATTCGCCGCGATGTGCCGCATGCTAAAATCATTAAATTGCTCCGGCGATAGATACGAGGGTGTATCGAGTGTCGAGTGGCATCTTGGCAAAAATTTGAAGCGAATTTTTCCTCGGAATAAATTCGATCAGACGTCATTCTTTTCACAACTTATCCGGTTCCATGTTAGACACGTTAATTAATAAGTTTTGGATTAAAATTCTGATAAAGTCGAAACTAACGCGCAGGATAAGATTTTACTCAGACGAATTATTTAAAACATGATGAATTATTCAACAAGAGCCCTCAGAAATTTTGCAAGATTTCAATATTCATTTTATCCTCAGGCTCAAAATTAAAATAGTATTATTTAAAAATTATGAAAAAGTAGTAATAATTTACTATGCATTCGCACTATTCCAGCCCCGCATTTAATATAATCTACAAACATAAATTATAGCTACATTCAATTAATTATAATTGCAAACGTTCGCGAAAGAATCTTGCATTTAAAAAAATATTTTCTTAAACTTCAGAAAAAAACACGTTTCGGAACAAAATTATTTCCGATCAAGAGATGCGTTTTTTTTTTCATTATTCCATTTATTAAAAATTTCAGAATTAAGTAATATTTATATCTTTTCATTCATGAGGACTTTATTCATTCGAAATAATTTGCGAGTGCAAGGTCAGAAAGAGCGACGTCTTCTCGTTTGTTCCTCTTCTTGTGCCTTCGGGAGTCATCTTCGTCATGGCACCGACGCCGACGCCAACGCCGACGGCGACGACGACGACGACGACGACAACGACGACGACGACGACGACGACGACGACAACGACGACGACGACGACGACGACGACGACGACGACGACGACGACGACGACGACGACAACGACGACGACGACGACGATGACGACGGCGACGGCGACGGCGACGACAACGACGACGGCGACGACGACGACGGCGACGACGACGACGACGACGACGACGACGACAACGACGACGACGACGACCAAAAATAGGGACGACATTAGCGCGTAGACTCGTTTCGCACGGCTCACCGGACCGCGTCGACTTCGCGGATGTGCAACGTCTTCGCTGCCAGTAATTTTAGACGCCGGAGAGTCGACCGTCGCGACCAAGTTCTTCGTCTCGGAAAGTCGCCCGGTAAAAGTGACACCGTAAGTTTATATCGTACGTGCGAGATATGCAGCCCGAGCGCTCCGTTAAACTTCTCCCCGGGAAAAATGCATTCCGAATTCACCGAGAAATCTGTCGTTGACAGACGCGCAAGCAGCTAATACCGCGAGAGAAGTTAGACGTTTAACTTGCAGGAGGATTTACAAGCGTCTCCGCAGACCGTTAGGCACGGAGCGAAATGTGTTGTAACGTGCCGGCAAGCTAGATGACAAGTTTTCTAATCGTTGCTGTCCACATTGATATCCCGACGGCGCAAAATCCATCATAAATTTGTCAAAATTATAAAATCATTTACTTGGAAAGTCCATTCGTCATCGAGTGATACGGGCACCATTTTGACTTTTGTTTATTGAAAAGTTGTTCTCGAGATAGGCATTTTTGTAAACACGCTAAATACATAAAATTCGTAAGTTTCATAGAAGGATATCAAGGTGAGCTTAAGAATTATTGTTCCATTTTTCCGCCGCTCTGCATCGCGAAAATTGGACTCGCGCCACTTTGGAGCCGAGGATTCGCAACGTCGCGTCGCTCGGCGCGCGATGCTGTTTGTCAGGATATATTTCGGTATCACATCATCAACTGCATTCTTGGCCGAATCGCAACGATGTACGCGAAGCGTCATGATACCGCGACGATATATCATAAATAGCGCGATCAAGTTTTACACCGATCCCGTAGCTTGGGTCTCATTCATGAGAGTCGCCTGATCTCTCCGTCCTGCGTTTCGTTAGCGAAGTTCGAAGAGGGTTTGCGCTGCAACGCGCGCGTTGCATCATCGATTTGTATAAACGCGGTTACAAGGTAGCCGCGTGGTCGATCAATGACATAACTGATGTCGATGTAAAGTATAAAATTGAAATTAATCGCGTCGCGTTGTGCGCGATACCAAAATCCAGAAGCCCTGGCCGCTCGCCAGCGGCCATTATCGTCGCGCATGTCTTTCTATAAATAATACCGCGAGACGAACGAACGTGTAATTCAGCTCTCGTGCATTTACGATACTGTATTTATCATCGTTGTTAACGGTGTCCGCGACCGAATCGCCATTAACGCCGACGAGAGTACATCGTCATTGATGTTGATCGTTACCGATGAAGATCGTGTTAACGATTGTCGGCGCGACACCTCAAGAATTAATGTTGACAGCGGTCCAACTTTGTTTTCGCGAGAAGAGGCTCACCGGAATTTAGACATCTGCCTGATCGCCAATGGCAGCTGCCAAATGTTACACCCCCGAAATATCGCGGCATACAATTATGTCGGATTTACAACCTAGCCAATAGTAATGCAATCGGTGACGTCAGTCAGAGTTAACTCCAACGTAGTTATAGATGTAATAATTTTTTAAAAATCGTTTTTTAAGCTTATTTCTAGTTATTAAGCACGAAAGCGCTGTTAGAAATTATAAAAGATTACAATTGCGAGAACGTTTGTGCGAAAAGTGCAAAGAAATGTGAAAGGCATATTTCTCAAATAGATAAACTTCGGCGGCTTTCAAAATGTATGGTTTTTTTTTTCTATTTCTGCTATTTATAATTTTTTTTTGCGTCATCTCCGATCACGGAGGGTAGGTAAAATTGAGTTAGAAAAGATAGCGATATTTCATCAAAGAGAAATTTATAGAACTAATAGCCTCTTTTGCAGGAATTTTAAATCAGTTATGAAATAAGACTTTAATAATCTTTCATAAAAGTTTTTAATTTTACGGCTTTTAGAAGGCTTGATAGGATACCAAAAGCTTGATAGGATGAAATCATACGAAACTAATACTGCCTCATACAACGAAGCTTTCCACTCCATTATGAATGTCCACCTTTGATTTGCGTCTACCGAGAGACACGAGAAGACCGCATGTACATCTTGTCGTAAGAGGAAGAAAACGGAGAACACGAAGAGGACGGGTGGAGAGAGAAAGAAGAGGCGAAGGAAGAGGAGGAGGAAAAGAACGAGACAGAGAGGCCTGGGTAAGTTATCACTCGAGTCTGGACCAGGAATAGTCACGCTATGTGGTGGCAGTCGTGGGACTGACTATTTTCGGGTAAAGACAAATTTGGCGCGGCGAGGCGCTACGCGAGGGAGCCGAGAAGCTGAGCCGAGCCGAGCCGAGCCGATCCGTCGCGTGGTAGCCGTCTCGAGTGTAAGCTTACATCTGCACACGACAACGACGAGGGGGGTGTCGGCTCCTCATCACTCGAGAGGAGAGGCCAATGGGATCTGTGCAGCCATTTTTAGAGGGCTCGTTCCAAAGCGACCGTGCTCGAGGCTTTGGCAGCATTCAGTTCGAAGCGGTCACCCGGGTTGGCAGGATTCGAAGCCTCGAAGAAAATCAGCCTGGAACTCTCGACGATTGTCGTCGGGAGGTGATTTCTTCGTCAGGAGGAATTAGATGCTGAATCGGGAGGATTTTCCGGATACGAGGGGGTACAACACTCCCGACGCGTCAGGTACTGCTCGTTGAAGAGTGTTTCAGAATCTTTTGGAATTCTGGCGATGGATTACGTAACAGCGGTGCTTTCGCGAGACGAGGTTGTCGCAAGAACACGAGGATACGTGTTGTATCGAGATGCCGTTCCGATAGATTTGGCGATAAACGGAGCGGAGAAGAGAGGATCTTATTCTCCGAGAGTAAATCGGAAACTCGGGTGATCGGATCCAGTTTGCCAATAGCGACCGGGCGACCGTTCCGTGCTTCCTTACTTCCCATAGTGAATGTGACGTATGGAATGTAAAGAAGTATGGAGCTGCGTCTTGGTGAAACGTCGCGAGACGGAAGTCGTCAGAACAGAAGAATCGGGGAATTTTTCGGATTGTCGTTGATGATGGCGCGAAGACGGAAATTTGAGAAACGATCGAAGGAACGAGAATAAGGAAAGGAAAGGCTAATACGAAAGGATAATAATAGATGAAATAAGTGTCGCGTGAAGGAGTTAGTAATAAACGGTGCAAAGATAAAACTTGCGAATTTGCGTCTTCTACAATGCAGATCCTGGGATCGGCAGCAGTCAGCTGCCAGAAATAGATTGCTTTCGCGTAACTGACGCCGATATGGCCCAGGCATCATTCCGCGTACACATGGTCCACCGCGGTCTCTATTTATGGCTTTGGTGCCGCTACCATGTGGTCACCACTTTTATTATCCCCTTACGACGAACTCTTCGTCATAGCGTAATAACTTCTTAGCGTAATAACAGAAGATTCATCATTACTTCACATTCTCTTTCTTATCATCCAATTGATAACCATAGCGGTTTATCTCTTTGTGAAATTATTTACATTAGCGATTAGTCATGTCAGATTCTCGACTTTTTCTCAATCGTTTGATTTCATTTGCAGCGGCGAGGAAAGCGAGACGCGGAAGGCGAGAAAACGGTGGCGAAGAAGAGAGCGTATGCGGTTGGATGCTGTTTTCAAGCCCGAAATAGGACCCACGGTACAACCGCGGCCATGTTTCCAGAAATAAGTTCTCCGGTTACAAAGTCTATTTCCGGTGCGCGGGCCGCCGACCGGTGCCCGGTTGCGCGGCGATCGGTGACGTATTCGGCTGCAGGTGCAATCTCGCGTACCGCATAAGAGTACCGCACGCGCGATATCTGGTGCCCGGGAAAAAGATTCAGTGTCGGCCGTAACGATGGTCAGCCAGTGACGTCAGTGACTACGGTGCGATCGATTATGGTTCACGTAACGAGAACGAACGAATTCCGATCGCCGCGAGTAACGCGATTGATAAATGAATGTGCGAGTTACGATTTAACTTTGGGATAAATTCCTCGCGGATTCTATCCTTACATTCCAACTTAATATATAAATTATGTCGTCCCTCGTTAAGAAATAACAAACGCTATTTCAGGAAATTTTAATTAATTATTGCAAAAATAATTTTTATTATTAAAAAGAGAGTTTTATTATTAAATAATTACTATTAAAAAAATTTCGTTTTTAATTATTAAGGAATGTGTGCATATTTCAGTGATTTAATTTAAAAAAAAATATAAATTCTATTACATTCCATTAAAAGTGCTCTATTTTTTCTGAGATATATTTTTATGTATATTTTATACTAAGAAGTTTTTATGTATATTTTATACTAAGAAGTTTGCAGTACAATTGTTGCATATTGCATATTGTATTTTCGATTATTTCCGATAATATTCTTACATCATCATTGCCGATACTCCGTATATCTTGGCGTGAAGTTCAGTCTCACAAATTTTGGTGAACAATCGTGCAATTTGATTCGAAGTTCACTGGGTAGTACATTACGTTTGCATAGATGCGCATGAATTTATCGACAGTAAAATAGATTTGCGCTTCTCGTGGCAGTAATGCTCTTGATTAAGCCGAATGAATTACGCTGATATTATTGCCGTGAAATAATAATATTACTCCCAGTATTATCGGCTAATGCCGCCATTTGCATTAACGTCGGCACCTGCTAATTGGCATCGCCCGTCGCATTTTGTCTATTTGCCGTACGTGTTACACGGCACGCCTGATTATGCTAATCACCGTTGAATAATAACACGTGTGTCGTTTAAACGAGACTATCGAATTAGCTGAAAGAAATTCGTTCAGGAAAAAAATATCTTTTCATAAAGTTTATCCCTTTAGTCTACAAATTTAAAGTCGATTGAAAGATTGGAAGACTGGAGAATTCGTTGCATCTTGAAAAGGACCGGGAAGTTATGATTCTCAGTATAATCATTATACGGGGAAAGATCAACGTTTTCAACCTGAGAGCTGAACTTTGGTCACCCAGCCGTCACTCCAAAGACGTCATCGAGTTGTCGAGCGTTGAGAAATAGTGGAGGGGGTTTAAAAGACGGATTACGCGACGCCTCGCGATAATCACGGATAACTCGGATGCAACCTTGGCCACGTTTTCGGCGGGTCGATAAACGCAACGTGGCAGAGACGGATCGGTGAATCAAAAGTCCTGGGAGAAGGGGCCCGTTGGTTACGTAGCACCCGGTAGCGGCGGCTACGAGGGTCGAATGACAGAATCGTGCGGGGTATTGGCTGTTCGGTACGATCGTCACGTTCACCACGACAATTTATGACGATTGGAATAGCGACCGTTACGCGTCCACGCGATGCGACCGGACTGCAGGAAGTCCTCTAGTGTGCGACACCTTATCAAACTGGTTCAATTAGCGGCTAGCGCGAGAAAGCAAAGAAACTTGCGACGTCCTCATTCTCTTCGGGTTAATTCCTATTTGTGAAAAGCGATGAATGCAGGTTTTTTAAAATTACCATGACACATTCGTGCTTCTAATAATAATGTTATTATTTTAAAAAAAGTATAAATAAAGTATTATTATATATTATTAAAATTTATGAGAGTAGAATTTAAAAGAATGGGGGAGAGGGGGAGGTAAGAAGGCAAAGAGAAGTTCAAATTCATTATAAGTTATTGCCTCAAATTTTGAATTCAACGAGTGAACTTTTTATCTTAAGACGATTGAACGAAAATTTGAAGATGCCGATCAGGATATCTTATATCGTATAAAAAAAAATCTCGTATTTCTTCAGATTGAAATCTAGTAATACGACATGATCTCTTAAAGGACCGCAGGTTTCAGTATGTGGCTTCATTAAGGTTGCGTTTAGTCGGGTTTCTGAGAGAACATTACCTTATCCCCACGAGAGTGTCCCGTAACAGGCGGTATTTAGGGACACAACGAGAAAGGACGTTGGTAGGTGGACGCCGTAGAGATTGTACTAATTAAGTCCTACCTCCCATTAATTGCCGGCGTTCCTGTCTTGTCAGTGGCCGTCGTCCGTCGTTGCGGCTGCGAACACCGATAGTTAACCGAATTTCGATATCGACATGTTTCATTCCGTGAACAAGTCTCTCTCTCTCTCTCTCTCTCTCTCTCTCTCTCTCTCTCTCTCTCTCTCTCTCTCTGTGTATGTGTGTATTTTTGGCTCGATAGCCATTTACTGCACGGCAGACGTGCATCGAAGTATATGAAGCTTATAAAATAGCGATTTTTACTTGGGTGAAGTTACCATAAGGAAGAATCTTGGAATTTTTGAAACTTTTCTGAAATTTTAATTTGGAAAGAAATTTAAATTTTACTTTAACAATTTCTCGTACGATAGATATATTTTTCTATCTATACATCGTGAATTAAAAACAATCATTATAAAATAATGATTAACAAATGTTAAAATATTTATACATGTTAAAATATTTATAAAGTCGCTACGTTAGATTTCGCAATCGAGATAAATCTAATTTTTCAAAAGTTGTTTTTTCCTATTTTAAGATGAGTGATTACGTAAACGTCAGTATTTCGCTGAAACATTTCAGCCTGATGATCCATGTTGAATCATCTTCGCGAATTTTAAGACTATTCCGAGAAGTTAGACGACACTTCCGGATTCCTACAGGAGGAATCGTCTACACTGTATTCGTTTATCAAAGTCAACGGATGGAGGATCTCCAGATTGAGTCACGGAACACGTTTCTCGTCGAGACTATCTTGCGTCCGCAAAAACCGGCCCATTGCGACGGTAAAATTCGAGATGCATCCCGGGCGCGACGTGCATCTCGTAGTTCCTTTCTCTCGCCTCCACTCTTTTTTTTTTTTTTTTTTTTCTTTTGCGTACGTCCGTCCAATCTTCCTCGTTTTCAATGGGAGGCTCTCGATGCTCGCCCGATAAATCCATCTAGACGAGAGAGAATATATCCTCGCGTTTACCAGTTTCCGCACGTAAGCGAAACGTCAGCTTTCCTAGTTTCTTGGAGCCAAGCCGCCGCCTAACTCTCGAGCTTGCCTCCCCGCTCCTCTCTTCAGCTACCCCGAATTCTTCGATATATATTGCCACGTCGAAGCACGGCTGGAAAGACACCTTGATTGCTCGTTGAAAGAGCCTTGGTCCTTCACATGTTGTGGTATTAAATTACAATAGTTCCAAATTGACAAAAGAATATCCTCCTTACAGTCTCCTTTTTCTAGTACTTATTTAATTGTAATGCTATTATAAAATTTGAGAACTTTGGATATGAAATGTTTTATATATAGGACAAAAATTCCCATCAATTCCCATTAATCCCATTAATTATCTTTGACATTTCCTATACCGATTTCGAGATTGCACCGCGATTACAAATGACGGGGCGATGTAGTATTACAATTACACCGTTCGACAGGGCGTTTGATAGTGCCGCAATAGCAAAGATTGCAGGCGGCTCACGAAGTGGCGCTTCGACACCGATTGAAACTCGGCCCTCTGGGTCGGAGGCGTTGAGTGCACTTCTCGGGGCATGACACGAATAGCCGAGCGGCTCGAGACGCGCGTTTGAACTTTTAAAATAAGCACGGCCCTCTTCCTCTTCTGCGGCGGCCGCCGACGTTTCGGCAGGACGATCACGCACGGCCGCCCGTCCAACTTCGCTGGCTAATCAGAAAAATCCACACTTCGCCGAGCTTATTGAATTGTCTTGGCCCGAGCCCCGGATCCAACTCCCCCGTCGTCTTCCACGTCCTCCTCGTAGAAAAAAATACAACTCTGTCTGTCTGCGGTAATCGTCCAGGCCACAAATTCCTTCTCCTTTTATATATATTATCTTATCATTTCTCTCATTAATCATCTTGTAATTCCTTTTCTTGCAATGTAGCTACTATACTATTTCTTCGTACTGACACAGAAATTCCTTTTATTCAATATCGCTAATTGCTCAATGTTATAAAAAATAAATTTCTCGATCTTTTATATAATATTTTATTAATATCTATTTAAATTATCTCATTAAGTATGTAGAACAAGTAATAATGGTTACTTAATAAATTTTTGATTGTGTATGTTTCCATCCGTTTATTCCGGGATAGCACTAAACACCCTCCCTCACCCTTATTGTTGCTGCCCGTTTTCTTCCTGCAACTTTTTACTCCTAGTAATATCTCACAAATGCATTTCGAACCTTTGAAATTTCCTGATGAATTATAAAGACGTATAAAGATCAATGACGATGACCCGTATGAATCTTATATTCCAACCCTCGTTCGCAGTCTTCCGGCCGCGACCTATATTTTATCATGCTCGGCCTTCGTAATCGATGCATCCGATAACAAATAGCGGCGCGAATCGTTCTCTCTTTTATCCATCCTTTTTACGCGACGGGGTGAGTTCGTTGCGTGCTGCAATTTTTTTCTCTTCAGGCAATAGTTTTCTCTTCACAAACACACAATGTTTATTATCTACTGCAATTTTTCAACGAAAATTACCTAAACATTATTACGTTCGACTCTTTGCAACTGAATGTTGAATGTTAATTTAAAAATATAAGAATTTATGTGTTTATACTATCAATTCCTGCATTTCATCGGGGTTGATAAATTCTCATACATTCTCGTACATCGGATTTAAGATACGATTTTGGTACCTTACGAATATCATTTATAGTAGTCGCTTCTCCGAGCTTAATACGGTACGAAATTGCTGCCTGAAAAAGCTCTCGAAATACTCGGCTGACAACGAGCGCCTCGCATTAAATCCGGTATAACGATATAATACACTCGGCCGGTGCTTCGCGCGTAACGCAAGTTAGAGTCCTCGAATTTTTTACTAATATCGCAATAATAACTTGCCGCAACAGTGGTCCCACTTAATTAAGGAACTTTTGTACATTCGCGCGCGCAATTAGTCCCTTTAACGGACCGACGTAAACTAGCTATTTCGCGCGATGTTACGCGATATTAAAGCGCGGCCCCGGAGAATCCGGTAAAAGCTTTAATTTTCAACCGAGAGGATTTAATTCGAAACACGGAAATTCCACGAAAACGTCTCAAAGATCTGAAAAGCGTCCGCTTTCCACTCCTCCAAGATACATTTTCAACAATTTTTTTTTTATGAGGAATTTAATGCGCAACTTACATGCGCAAGTTTTTTTCCACTACGTATGACTTAAATCTCTTTAAAATTCAAATAAGAGTGACGCGAAAAAAGAGATCTCTTTTACTGGCTGAGGTATAAATTACGTTCAAATGTTTTCGCAAGGAAATAATTAACTTTTTGCAGAAATAAAATTATATTTATGCGAAAGATTACGTATATACGTTAAGCCACGCTAGGAAACTAAGGTAACGGTCGAAATTCCGTTACGTGGAAAATCATTTCGCCCGTTGAGAAGCCCGTAAGACGCTTCGATATTTTAATCATAAAGTAAAAGAGGGAGGAAGGGAGAAAGAGGGAAAATCAAGGATGCATACTTCATATTCTCATGTAAATCGCGCGTGGAAAATTCATTCCGGTTTGTACATCGACTCTCGTGCGCCGTTAATAGGATACGACATTATGAGAGGGATTAAATTATGGCCCGTCAAATCTCTGGTCCGGCTTTCAATATTTAATACGTAAATTCGCTTAACAATATCTTCCGGCCTCGTCCGCGATATGGCGTCCGATGTAATCATCCTATTTTCCCCAATGATACCGAAGATGATTTCATTTTGACCAAGCTATTCTTCGCGAAGTCGTTATTTCTCTCAATTGTTTCCATAGCTGTGACATCAAATGCATGTTGCAGAGCGCAAGTGTCATCAGGTCCGCAATCTGCATGATTCACTTTATATTCCGTACTTTAATAACGAATCTTATCTCGTATCTTGTACTTTTACTGGGAATTTTTATTTTCTTACCTTTGACATACGATTTTAATAAGAACATAGAACAGTATTATTGCAGTCAAAGTAATTTTACAGTAAGTAATTTTGAATAACTTTATAATATATAATTTTGATTTAATTACATTACAAATTATAACGCTCGGTTCGAATTATTTGTCCGCTATTTTTCCATAAATTATAGACTTGGTTCATTTACGCTTTGCAGTAATGAAATTTCTCCATCATCGTTATCGTGAACTGAAATGTTAGATTGCGAGTTCTGTAACCGAGAGATTACGGTCGAAGAGAACCGCGTTATATTGAACAACCGGCGGGTAATAATTTGCATGAATAATGAAAATATAAATATTCGTGGAATCTCGGTCAAGCGACTCCTAACTTAAGCAACACGACGAAATGCGTTTCAGTAACGTAAGAAACATTGCCGGGTATCAAGGCGCTTTGGCGTCTGGCCATGCATACAATCCTCTTTGAACTATTCCACGTTCGGGCTTCAATTATCACGTGTCTCTGTGAAAGGTGCTTAAGTGTAACCCAGTAAACCGCTAAATTATTTCCTTTAATTTTCTAATTGCTCACATATATTTTTATGACATTAATATCTTTATGACTCGTGCCGCTTTAAATACATAATATAAAGCCAAAGGAAGAACGTTACTATTAAGAGGCTTTTTAGAAGGTTTTTATTAAAACATCGGGCCGAGATGTTTTGCAACGCGTTAAAGCAACGCGAGAATAATTATTTCGCACAAAGTTTCGGATGTGCTAAAAAGCCGCGCGTCAACAGCCGCGGCCCGATATTAATGGAATAAAGTTGGCGGCCACGTAACTCGAAGGCGCGAAGACGTAAGGTAACCGCGGAAAGATACACCGTGACACATTGATTAATCGGAAAACAAGTTTCCGTCGACGTACCGCAGAAAAAGTAGGATTGTCGAACGAACAAACTCAATTACGCTCTTACCATCCGATATTTCTCGCCTCTGACGAATTATCAGCGCGCACGCTCTTTTTTCTGAATCATCAACATTCATCTCGCAAATTCGCTACTTCGTAGGTTTTACATTTACAATATTCGTTAATTAAAATTTTATTTTATGTATCAAGATAAATTAATTTTAATACAAACAAAGAGACTAATCGCACTAATCAGGAGGGAGGGAGAGAGAGAGAGAGAGAGAGAGAGAGAGAGAGAGAGAGAGAGAGAGAGAGATTGTTAATAAAATAAAATAAAATAAATAAAATAAATTCCTAAGAAATCCTGCATATATTTATTCTTTCGTTTATTTTTTCTTGTTTCACGTCTTCATATGGCATATTTAGAATTCATATCCTTTTAAAAAAGTTTCAGGTATAATATATTTATTCCATTTTATCCTATTTCTTTCTCTCCTTTCTTCGCGGTGAAAATAAGCTGACCGGTTCGCGGTAACCGAGATAAAAGACGCGAGATAAAAGACGGTCTTTTTCACAAATGCCTCGAGCTTCATCGTCGCTATCGGCCGTCGTGATCTCCGCGAGAAAACCGCGGGCGCGAATTAGAGATTTAATCTGGAAGATTAGTTTTTCTATCATACTCCGTCTCTCACGGAATAGCAGCAAGGAGAGAAGCCTTTTGGCTCGACATTCCCGAAAGGTAGGCAATATGTATGTCACGTGCCGCTTCGTGCAGCCTCCCTTCGCGCCTCCGACCACCCTCCGCCGTTCGCCACCCTGTCTACGGCCCTTCCGCAGGCTCCATGGGTCACGTGCTGCGCGTCAGAGCCGCGGGGCGATGTAGGAGCTCGGGCTGGCCAGGGATGGGTCGTTCTCCGTGAACCGCATACCGAAAATCCGCCAGCAGCGACCCGATAAACACCCCGACACCCTGACGCGGCTCCGAGCGATGAAAATCGAAGGATCTCGGAATTTCCCGGCGACGACGATTGCGGCGGATTTTTCACGGGCACTGATCCAAACTCGATCTTCCGCGAGATTCCTAGACCCTTTACATATCTCGATCAACTGGGAAAACGCGCCCCCTTTTTTTTTAAGATGCGCGTTTCTTTCACATTCTTCCGAATCTTTTCACAATTAGTAACAATCTCTTTAATTACGATTAAAGGCTATTACAATGATATATCGATAAAGAGTATGAAAGAATATGAAAAGCATAATTTTAAAACTATAAATAAAGAATGTAAATACGAAGATATTTTTGAGATATATTTTCGATGTATTTAAAAGAAATGTTAATTAAATTTTCTTAAGAAGCTTTATTAAATTGAACAAAATATTTGTTCAAATTAATAACTATTTTTTTCAGAATGAGCCAATAAAATACTGTAACATTTCAATTATAATGTACATGCGTAAAAGAAGTAAGTATAAAAAAAAGTATTTTCTTTTGCCTTCTTGAAGAAATCGAATTTACATATCAATAAAACAGTGTTTCTATTATCGCAGGAGTGATTACTGGAAACTCGTTCAAGATAAAGAATTTTGTATAGCTTCAAGTAGTTACGCAGAGAAACACAGAGGTGGAGGAAGCTTATGGGAACGTACACTCGTACGTGAGTGTCTAATAAAACGTAGATTTTTAAACAATCGTGCGAAAACATTCACATAAGATTTTTTAAGAGTATACTTTTTCTCGTTTATATACGTATAAAAAAATTAGGTTTTTCTAAATTAAATAGAAAATAATCAACACAATTCAGAAGTATTTGTTGTTCCAATTAAAATTTCTCCACATCAAGAGTATCAAAGCTATAAAGAAAAAAAAAATGATTTACAGAGATAAAACGCACGGAAGTATTCCTTCGTATCGAAAGGATTTTAATGCATAACAAACATCGTTCTCCAGAAGGGTCGCCGACTGAGCTGTAATGGTAACATTTAGAATAAGCGAAAGCCGCGAAATGTCCTTTTCGAGTAATCGTTGATCGTGGAAAAGGAGAAGAGGATGGGAGCAGGTTCAGGAAGTGACAGTGAGGAAGGAGAACAAGCGAGGAAGGACAAGAGAGAAAAAGAGAGAAAAAGAGATAGACTTCGAGGGAGAGCAAAGTTGTGCGCGCACCCCTTTCCGTCCTATTACCATAGCAATGGCGGCAAATCAAATTGAATAAAAATTTATGTATCAGAAGGGCAATAAAACGGAATAGATTTGGGGCAGAAACGCGACAGCAGAATGGGGCCGAATCCATCAGCCAGTCGGGATCCCGATAAAGCGAGGATCGTCGTTTGGGTCTCGGGGACTCTACCGCGCGAAGAATCCTCTCGCGCGTATTCGCCGATTGGAGCGAGATCGTCGTCGAATTGTTGCCGTGAAATTTATTCCACTTACACATCCGCATGAGCACAAACACGCGTGGAAGGGCTTTAC